>NW_010199349.1:0-2221 GCF_000695765.1 Mesitornis unicolor
TAATATTAGTATATATTAAATATAATATTAATATATGTTAATATAATATTAATATATGTTAATATATAGGGTGAGCAGAGGTGCTAACACATGCGTCCCTCCTTCCCAGCAGTGATGAGCTCCTTGGAGAAGGTTTTCCAAGTGGTCCCCAGCGCTTGGAGCCGATGATGAAGCAAGGGAGTCACCATCCCTGCGTGGTCCTGGGATGCAGCTCGACACAAGGATGGCCCAAATCTTCCTCCCCACGTGGGTCTGCAGCTGCTGGAGTCACATCCAAGCCCTGGATTTTTTCCCTAATTGAGCTTTTCACCCCCTTAGATGGGGGGGAGCTGGGCCCTCCCGTTAGCAGCCTCTTGCAGCGCTTGAGCCAGGCTTTGCTTTGCTGGGCATTAACCTGTGCTCTTACATTAATGACTATGGCTGCAAATACACAAATCCCAGTGTTTTTCCCCAGTTTGAGAGCAGAAAATGACTGGAACTGCGTACTGGGATGAAAATCCCATGAAATGGCCCTCGGTTGCAAGTTAGGAGCATCTCAGGCGTTTCATTCCCTGCTGAGGAATATTTATAAAGCCATATTCTGATTTTCCTTGCAATTGCACAGCCAGCAAGGCCCTCGTAAAGCCGCCCTGATCACCTGGGTGATTTATGGAGCCGCAATTCTGCAAAACAAGGTCCAAACTCCTCAAGATTTATTTGTTTTCCAACAAGAAGTCATCCTGGTGGCACACAATGTATAGCCCGTGTAGGTTAACGATGCCATTTGTATCCGAGATGAATTGCTGGGTGGGCAGGATGCCAGCGCACCAGTTTAGCTCCACGCTAATGTTTTCCAAGAGATTTTTTCCTTTTAACCCCCCCTGGATGATTTGTAATGGGTTTGCATGACCCTATTTGCTACTGGGAGACGTGCACTGGATCTTATTTTGGGTTTTTTAATGATTTTTCCTCAGCAGGATCAGGATGCGGTGGGGAAGGCTCGCTCCCAGTGGCTCCCAGTCCCTGACTGGGCCGGTGCTTGCTCCATTTCCCATCCAGGCGATGAATTGCAGGAGCGCTCTCACTTTTGGGAAGTTTTCTCCTGCAGATGAGGACATTTTGGTCCAGATGCTGCATTTTTCAGTGCCCGTGTGTGTTTTGTTACAGCTCCCAGGATGACGGCATTGGGAGCAGCTCTCCTGCAGCAAAGCCGTGCTAAACCAGCTGGGGTTTCCCTCCTGGATGGGTAATTGGGTTGCAGCATTGGTTTGGGCTTGTGTCCTTGCTTGGGAATGCCATGGTGCCTTCACCCAGGCAGCCAGGGACTCTTGGACAGGAGACCAGTTTGCACCAGTAGGCCCAGTTAGACACAGCTGCCCCACTGGGCTGCTCTCGTACCATCATACACCAGGTGGGAACCTTGCTTTTTCCTACTCTTCCGTATTTTAAAGCATCCTTTAAAGAGCTGTAGAAAGTCTTTGATACCATTTTAATGTCCGTGATGGGTACCTCCAGGGCGACCCTGCTTCCTCTTCTTTCCTGTCGGTTAATTAAACATAGGGTAATGATGGCATTTCTAATTAGCTATGGACAGGGCCAGACCACTGTGGGCAGCACGGCCTCCCTCGCACCCCCTGACATGACCGACCCCCTCTTTTGGGATGTGGCAGTGAGGGTCACCGGGATGAAGGATGCTGTGGCAGTGCCACGTGGTACCCGATGCTGCGGGACATCCTGGGTGGGAGCGGTGAAGAGGGGGCTGCAAATCCCATCACAACAGGGTGGGAAGGAAAATGCCGAGTCCTAGAGATGGGCAAACCAGCACAGGGCCAGCTCTGTCCACCCCAAGGCTGTGCTGCTGCTTCTGCCCGGTCCCCACCACAGAGATGGCCCTGGTTTGTCACTGGTGTCCCTCACTGGGAAGCACTGGCCATGGCTTCAAGGGAAAAACCCTCTCCCACCGAGCCAGCGGTGATGGGGATGTGGCTGTAAATGCACTTGACTTTTGTTGGGATTTTGGGGTTGGTTTTTTTGACTTAAGAGCTAGCAACCCATCTGCCATCTGCCAGCTCGAGAGCCATGGAGCGCATCTCCAGCACAGCCAGATGGCTGCGGATTAGGGTAAATAAAGAAGAACAATCAATTAGAGAAATAAATTTTAAAGAATATATATGCTATAAATAAATAAATAAATAAATAAACAAGGAAAGTAAAAAATTAAAAAAATAAGAGAAATACATTA
>NW_010199350.1:0-1688 GCF_000695765.1 Mesitornis unicolor
TCACGCTGTGCCAGGCCAGGCCCATACAATGGCTGTTTAAGTTGTAGGAGCCAAAGGTCCTCAAGCTGCATCGTAAAATCATCACAGAGCACTTCAAGTTTTGAGATAACATAAATTCCCGATGGAAGGAGTGAGTTTTGTTACACCCATTGTATGTTGGTTTTAAGTATGGTCATCTACTATTAGTATTAGTAGAACTTGCTGAGATTTTTACTTTAGAGGAATACAGTGACTATACTATTTTAGGAGAGGAAAAAGCTTCCTGGGATACAACAGAAAAGGAGAAAATCAACATGTTTATTTGATCACTCTAAGATTTCTTGTCTCATGAATAGGAAGCAAAGCTCTCAAACTCACTTATCCTCTAACTACTTCTACAAGTAGTTAGCATTTGGATTATTTTGACACATCTCAATGGCTTGATATTTGTTTAATTTAGAGGAAAAAAAAACAGCTAGTGTGGAGGCATTGGGAGCTGCAGCAAGCTGTGAGAATAGCTTGTGAAAGAGAGAATAAAGTGGAGTTACTCACCTTAGGAGGGGGAGCTAAGGATTTAGGGCATGGTCAGAGTGCTGGCATGGGAAAATCAAGAGTTATAGGTTGAGGTGGAGGAATTTGAAGGCAGGACCCCAGCTGCCTCTTGCTTATGTTCTCCCTTGGGCATTTGTCTTGTAGTAAGTGAGCTGCTCCTTATGTGAGCTGGAAAGCATGAGCAGAGGATGGGAACTTGAGGCAGACACAGATTTGAACTGTCTGTACTCCAAGAAATTAAGGTTTAAAGTTGTTTAAAGGTGCAGAGAAGGAACTTGAGTTAAAATAAGGGTCCAGGGCCAAGAGGAGTTGTTGGCCTCTACAGTAGTTGGGCATGTGCAAAGCAGGGACTGTGGAGTTGAGATGTCCAGGTACAAGCTGAGCCTTGATTCTTATGCTTAGAAATGATGATCCAATATTCATGTATTATATTATACAAACTGGTTTCTTTTCTACTTTATTCTCTAGCTTTGACATTTACCGGCTTTTTTTTTTTTTACACTGAGATTTGGACTTTTTTCTTTTAAGCAGCAAGATTTGTGTTCAAGTAAGGATGCATTCATTCTGTTCTGTGAGTAAGCATTCAACCAAAGTTCTGGAAAACCTCTTAAACTAATTACATTTTATAATCCTTTAATGCATCTCCACAAAATTCCCTGGCACAAACTTCCATTTTCACTCCTAGGCCACTTTTAAATTTTTCTTCCTGCAGGTAGTCTCCATGACAAAAACAGCTTCTGCCGGTGCTGTAGACAGTGGCTTTGGAGCTTTCTGCTAAATGAGACATAATTGAGGTTATAAGGTTATTGTATGTCTCTCCCATTTGGTCAGATATAAAGGGAGGTGGTAGACACCAAGCTGCTGCATAAAAAGAGAATTCCATGGGTACACGATGACAGAGCTGCAGTGGTGGAGTTGTTATAAAAGCAGATATACTGAGTCAGCATAAAGTTTCATCTCACTGTATTCAGTCTTCTAGACCAGCTAATAGTGATGGTGGAGTAGTATTTTCCCAGCCTACAGTGTCCCCTACAAACAAAATTTAGAAAATAATAAACATTTTCCTCATTTATGTAGGATCTTACCTTTTAAAGACCTCTTTATTACTTAATAGCATCCTATATTCTACTCTCCGTCTGTGCTGCCTCTTTTTTTTT
>NW_010199351.1:0-392 GCF_000695765.1 Mesitornis unicolor
GGTGCTCGAAAGCGGGGCTGAAGTTATTTGTTCGAAAGTTGTTGACGCTCTCCTGGAAGGGGGCCACGTGCTCCTTGTAAGGCGCCGGGAAGCCCCCCATGGCGGGCAACTCTGACGCGCCCGAGGGCCCATTATCGAAGGCGCTCCCACCGCTGCCCATCTCGAACCACCCGGCCCGGCTCGCTTCGCGACCGTGTCCTCTGCTCCCCTTCCCCAGGACCCGGATGGACTCCACCGTCTGGATGGGCTCCCCCGACATCC
The DNA here is from genome assembly GCF_000695765.1 of Mesitornis unicolor. Classification (NCBI taxonomy): domain Eukaryota; kingdom Metazoa; phylum Chordata; class Aves; order Mesitornithiformes; family Mesitornithidae; genus Mesitornis; species Mesitornis unicolor. The sequence goes on from NW_010199351.1 coordinate 262, forward strand.
CCCTGCTCGAGGCGTTGTGGTACCCCAGCGTCTCAATGGGTGCCCCTTTCTCCTCGGTGCTGTCGGGGAGGTCCAGGCAGGACGAGGAGACCCTGGTCTCGATGCGGTAGTGCTCCTCCCGTGGCTGTGGG
>NW_010199351.1:423-2513 GCF_000695765.1 Mesitornis unicolor
AGCTCCGGACAAGCTCACCCCCTCGCCAGAGCCGCTTTTGGAGATCTGGCCAAAATGCTTCTCCTCGGAGGGCTTACGGGAGGCGTTTTTGAGCATGTTCTTGAACTCGATGGTCGACGTGGTGGAAATGGAAGAACCCAATGATTTCTCCACATTGGCCACGGGCGCTCGGCCCGCGGGGCTGGAGAGGGTGTTTGGAGAAGAGAAAAGCGAGCGGTGGGGAATCGAGTGGGGTGAGTCCGGGTATTGCTTCTGTGAGAGGCCAGAGTGCACCGCCGATTTGGGCAAGTTGTTGTGGTTGGAGTCCGGTGCGAAAAACACCTCGTTCTTGCTGGGAGAAGGGGAGCCGTCCGCGGCAGAGTCGCTTCCCCGGAGGCCGTAGCTCCCGTACAGCCCTGGAGACGCCGCCAGTGGGTCACAGCTCTCGCCCTGCTCGAGAATGGACCTCATGGACTGGGGGAAGGATGACTTCACGCCAAACTCCTGCGGTCTCTGCCCGTAGCTGGACAGGACTGGCTGGTACTCTGTGGCTTCAGAAAGTTTGCTCGATTTCAGGATAGACTTGGCCGGCTTCTTCTCCAGGTTCAGCATGGCCGATGGCGGCGGCCCAGAGTAATCGAAGTCACGGTAATCTTCATCCTCCTGGAAAGAGGTGTCTGGGTAAAACTTCTCCTGCGAGGAGTCCATCAGGGAGGAGGGAATCTCCATGCTGTCCGCAGGCTGCTTGTACAGCCCCGCCGGAGACTCCCTGCCCAGGCCAAAGGGCCGGTAGCCGTGCACCGAATTGGGCAGCTCCTGGGGGTATCCGTCGTCCCGGCTCTGAAGCGGTGACCGTGTGCTGCTGGGAGTAGAAGAACCAGGGCTCATGATTTTGGACAGCAGGGAGATGGTGTCGACGTTGCTCGATGTCGGCTTATCCATCATCTCGTCCTGGGTGGGCGTCCCGCTCCGCTCATCGCGCACCGGCGTCCCGTCCACGTTGTCCATGGAAGTGCTGGTGGGACCTCGCTGGAAGTCGGGCGCGTGACTCTCCGTCGCGACGCTGGACCCTAAGCTGCTGAGAATCGGGATGTTTAAGTTCAGGCCACTGAAGCCAGGATTTCCCTTCAAGAAATTGTGGATCTTCATCTCCAGGCTCGGAGAAGGGGGCTCCAACTCCAGCTTCGCTTTTGGTATTTCAGATGATTGCCCCAGTGAAGTTTCTGCTGGCAGAAGGGCAGAGGGACTGGTAGGGTGGGAACTGGAAAATCCCAGGGAATTGGTCGGCGGCTTAAAAGTGGAGCTGGACAGCCCTGGGGCATGAGCACCTGGAGCCTTGTTGACCGACGTCGAGGACACCTCAGCAGTAGACGAGTTTGGAGAATACCCGAAACTTTTGGATGTGAAGGGCTGGGTGCTGGAAGGAACGTTCCTCGCCTTGGTGCAAGGAGCAGCGGTGTTGGCCGGTGACGCCGAGGTGCTCTGTGACGCGGCTTCGCTCGACTGCGCGGTGTTCCCAGCAACGCTCTGGAGCAAGGACGACAACCCTGGAAAACACAACGCTGCCTTCAGGTGCTCGGGTAGGAGCAAAGCCAACCCCAGCCCCCACCAAGGGAAAGCTTTTGGGTTTGTACCGCCGATGCTGCTCCCTGCAACAACTTCATGTTTTAGCCAGGAAAATGACTGGATTTTGCTGCTTTAATATTGACATTAGCACCCACCAAGGTGCAAACTTTTGCCAGAGGCTCAGGCTGATTCATAAATATAAATTACAATAGACATCTGAACAAGGTCTGTAAGAACTCACCCTGGCTTTGCAGCCAGGTGTAAAAGCCCTGCACTGCTGACCAGGGTTACACATGCGAGGTGCGAAAGGGACGCAGCGCCTCTGGGAAGTTTTTTTGCTGTAAAAAAGCACACTCAGAAGCACAAGGAAACCACAAAGACCTTTCCTGGTCTCCCTTCCAGAAAGGGTTCTGGTAAGCGTGCTTTGGTCACAGCAAAAACGTGAAGATATGCACAACAGTAATAAAACTCCCTGGTTTGCAACACACACACTAGCTGAGAAAAAGCTGTCTGCGAATCACAGAATCTCAGAATCTCAGGAGTTG
>NW_010199352.1:0-6670 GCF_000695765.1 Mesitornis unicolor
CTGTGATTCTGTGATTCTGTGTTTCTGTGAAGTGGCTGATATGCCAGAGGGTCGTACTGCCATCCAGAGGGACATTAATAGGCTGGAGAAGTGGACTGACAGGAACCTTGTGACAATCAACAAAGCGAAGTACAAAGTCCTTCACCTGGAGAGGAACAACCCCATGCACAAGTATATGCTTTGGGCCACCTGGAGGCACCCAGCTGGAAAGCAGCATTGCAGAAAAGGACCTAGAGAGTCCCGTTCAAAGTCAACTTGAATATGAGCCAGAAATGTGCCCTTGTGGCAGAGAGGGCTGATGGTATCCTGGGCTGCATTAGACAAAGTATTGCCAACATGTCCGGGGAAGTGATCCTTCCCCTCTGCTCAGCACTGGTGAGGCCACGGCTCGGGTACTGTGTCCAGATCTGGACTTCCCAATTCAAGAGAAGCATGGATATACTGGAAAAAGTCCAGGAAAGAACTATAAAGTTGATGAAGGAACTGGAGCATCTCTTCTGTAAGGAAAGGCTGTGAGCCCTGGGACTGTTCAACCTAGAGAAGAGGAGGCTCAGGGGGACCTTTTCAAGTTGCTCAGAGAGGTTGTGGAGTCTCCATACCTGTAGATACTCAAAAGCTACTAAGTGGCTCTGCTTGAGAAAGGGTGTTGGACCAGATGACCTCCAGTGGTCCCTTCCAACCTCAGCCATTCTGTGATTTTGTGTTTCTGAGCTGGCTGAGTTTATCTTGCAGGCAAGAGATGTGTGCAACACAGCACAGACCTGGAGACCAGCTCAAGTGAACTGTTATGTGGATCTCTTAACTCTTTGATGTACAATGGTCTTCTGATCGCTATAATGATTTAACCATGCTGAATTCACATACAATGTTTTAAATTACTCTGAAGTTCTTAGACAAACGTGATTGGTTGTGATAGTACACTTTTATCCAAACATAGGTCCTGTAGGACTAATACTTTTGTATTCACCTTTTGAAGTGTAAAGATTTATATTGGGAACACATACAGCCTCTAGCAAAGCAGGATGCCTTGTTCTAATTGAACCCTTACATTCCTGCACAATACTTAATTTATAAGAATGTGGAACTCATTATGGCTACACTCAGTTTTGGAGGGTTTTTTCCCTCTTCAGAGGAAAAGAATATTGAATAGGGAGGAAAAGTGCAGATCTGGAGCAATATTTTGTTCCTGTAAAATTATTATTAATCTGATTTTCCATTTAATGTAATTTGCTCAGTGATCAGTGGAAGAATGCATTCATTTTTCTTTTCTTTTTTTTTTTTCACGGAAAAACTCGTGAAAATTATTGTTTGGATTATGGAATAAGATGTTTTCTCTTGCAACATGCTTTCTAGTGTCCAGTGGGTGATTTGATAAGATAAAGAAGCAGTAAAAGCGGTTTTTTTTGGTTTTTTTCTTTGTTGTTTTTTGGTTTTTGGTGGGTTTTTTCTGTGGGTGGGTTTTAGGGGATTGTTTGGTTGGTTGGTTTTGGGGGTTGTTTGGTTGGTTTTTTGTTTATGGTTTTGGTTTGGTTTTGTTTTGTTTTGTTTCCCTGAGGTCAAATCTGACTATAAGTACATTTTGGGGGCTTTTCTCTTTTTCTTTTGAAGCTTCCATCAGGGCTGCCACTATACAAAAATTGGTCAGTGTTCCCTTCAATAAAAAGGCTATAAGAACTTCCTTTTTCTTTTCTGCAAAACAGTACAGTTTTGAGCCTTAGCATTACTTTCCCTGTGTGTCTTATGCATGTCTTGCCTGTCCAAGAGATAACTGTCATGCTATGTCCTGGCTTTTGTACATCGTGATAGCTTTGTTTTTCCTTAATTTTGCTGGAAGGTATGCAGACATGATACTGATACTCAGTTTCCTTCATAAATATTATAAGTGTTGTTGTTTCAGCTGCTTTTTAAATACCTATTTTATGTTATGGTTTAAGGGTTACCAGCCTGAAAGGGAAGGACTGGTGGTGTCTGTAGGACCCTGGAGAGTGTGAGATCAGTACTGTTCCCTCCCCTTTCCGGCCACTGTCTATAAAAACCCGAGGTTTTCGAGGGCTTTTCCTGGCTTTCCTGGGCTGCTTCCTGTCGCATCTCGAGACGGCTGGGCCTAGCTCCACGTGCTCGGCAGCATCCAGCACCACCCACTCCCAGCACCACTGCTGTCCCTGGTGACGAGTCACAGCAGTCGCAGCGGCCACGAGGCACTGTTTGGACACTTCCACTTGGGACTACTGGGATCGGGTTTTGCATATAATTATCCTTTGTCCCTTATTAGTTCCTTTTTTTCCTTTCCTCTGTTGTTTTTTTTCATTAAACTTGTTGCAGTCTTAACTTCCAACCTTGTGCGAAGCATTTTTTTTTTCTTAATTGTTTCTCTATTCCCTTTTCTTAATCCTCCCCCTGGGAGGGATAGGGGACAATAGAGAGAAAATCCTGCTCTCTCTCTCTCTCTGACCCTTAAACAGAGACAGAATGTGTTACTAAAACTTTAGAATTTCAATTTTGATCACTGAGTTTTTACCAGTTCCATGTGAAAAAATGTGCTCTGTTTTCTTACTGTTTTGCAGTAGAGTGGGGATGGTGTTTCATTGATTTTCTTACTCTGCAAATTTTTGCAAAGCAAGAGTTGCTATGCTAACAAGTCTTACTGGATCATTTCAATTTCTGAACATTAGTTTATCACAGCTCTTATGCCATATCAGCAAAACACAAGTGCAGTTTCAAAACCTGACTTGGGAAATCAGTGGTCAAACAGTGCCACAGAGAAAAGTCTCGTACTTTATACAGTGAAAATTTCAGTATTGCTTGTTGACTATAGATAGTTAACTAAAAAAAAAATTCATCGTACTACTCCAAGGGTAAATTGCTATAAAAATAACTAAGGAATTGCTAGGATTAAATGCTGAATCTAAGTCTACTTGCAGGGAAGTTTTACATTATGGTGTTATTTAGACATTGACAGACTAGGATATGGGCAAAGTCATTCTTGAGTTTTGGAGTATTTTCAAAGTAATAAAATTATGCTCAAATGGTTCTTGAGTTTCCTGAAAGTCAGTTAGTCTAGTTTTATTGCTTCTGGGTAGCCGAGTTAAAAATGAGTATGTATGGACTAGAAACAAGCATTTTAGTTTTTTATTTACAATGTTCAGGGATTTTATGACACTTAAAAGATTAAAATGATTTGTAGCTCTCTACAAATAAAGTGTACTATGTACCTGATATTTTCTATACAAATTTTACTTGTACTCTAACGGCATTACACCTATAAAAAGGCAGAACTATTTATAATAACAGTAGAAAAATAGCACACATTTATTTCTAACAATATGTTAACCATTTTCTCAGAGATTTTTAAAATATTATGCATATGCTCTACAAATTTTGTTATACATTTCTCAACAAGTTATATTTTTTGGACATTTTAGAGCAAGAATAAATTCTCTTACTAACTCTGTGTGCCTTTGTTTTAAAAATCTTGACTATTTCTCTCCTGAATAATTCCTGTATAGGTGATTACTTACAAAAAACATTTACAACTCTGCACCATGAATAGTTTGGTAGGATAAAATTATATACTAAATAATTCATTTTTTCAACCTCACAATCTATGATATATCATTTTGCTTTAATAACAAACAAGAAATACAAATAGCTGAACACTATAAAATCGGTAGCAATATTTTTTTCTAGAATGAGTCTTTATAAATACAGCTACAGTGCCATGCTTACAGCTCAATAAGTTGTTTTTTTCAGTACACATGCACAATATGGTACACAAGTGACAATAAAAGATAGTTAGCTCTACACACACAATCAACCATGTGCATTGAACCAATACGTAATGATGTGATAGTTTAGAGAGAAATATTGTCTGTGTAAGTTGAAGGCATTATAAATCCTTTTGTGAGCATATAAAATATTTTCTATAGAAACTTCTCTAATAACTCTAATACAATATCATTATGGATCATCAGAAGGGAATTTTTTAAATAAGATACACTTCTAAAAAGACCTTTAATTGCAGTGCTACAACTGCAGATAGAGCAGGAGTTTCACTATGCTCAGGGTTGTTTGTTTCAAAATTATTTCAATTTGTTGAGTCAGCAGGCACAGGATGTTGTATTTAAGTGGGACTCTGAGTGGATTTAATGACATAGATTAAAGGAGGGAGAGTGTGAATGGGAAAAATCAGTAAGTTTCTTTCAGTTATATGCCCTTTTTTGGCAAGGATGGAAAACTCTGTAAGCAAATATGATGCTGGGCATCATGAACAGATTCAAAACATTATGAGAACTGAATCAAACTGCTACAAATTGTAAGTGAATCTAGAGATTACTTTTTGCAATATTTTTAATAGGTATACTGCTTGGAATAATAATAATGTCCATATATTACTATTCATAATCATGCTATGGCCAGCCAAAAGTGAATGGCTGCAAAACCATCAATGGCTGGATGTGCTGGATAAGTGTTTCTGATATTGCTTCACAGGACTTGTCATTGTCTTCTTCTGTTTGCCTTTCATTCATGGTTGTGTGGCCTTTATCAATATAGATAAGAGAGGGCACCTTCTTATCAAACTTATATGAAACTCCCCTTACAGTAACAAGGGCAAGCTGCAGTGTAAGTCTCTGAAACAATCTTGTTTAGAGTGTAGTATCATTTTTGGAGTCTTGCTGAACACTTATTAATCTTCAGTTGATAGTGCAGGCAAAAGTTCAGAAATCAATAGGCCATACAGAGGCAGAGCAGAGCTCCATCTGCTCCAGTATCCAGCTTGCAACAGTGGTCTTTAACATGTTCATAACAAAAGATTCAAGCCAAGACAAATGTATTTCTTTTGTGTAAACTTTCATAGTCTACTGATGTGTGTCTCAGATGTTTCTGGGTGTCACACCTCTATATTTGATAGTCTAGTAGGGGTTTTATCTCTCTTAATTTGTCTAGTCCTTTTTCAAACTCGTACTAACAGTCAGCTTCTACTACATGATCTGGCACGGAGTTCCAGTCCATTTAAACTATACATTGTCTTCCCTTTGCTTTAGACTGTGTGTCTGTTATTATGTGTGACTCATAATACCTAGGTTGGAAAACACAGTATGAACATCAAATTCATATTCAACCTCTCCACTCATAATTTTATATTCCTTTGTCTTTTCCTGCTTGGTCATCTATCTCGTAGGCTCAAGAAACCTCATCTATTCAGTTTTTCCCTATATAAACTGTTCATAGCTTTTCTCATCATTGCTGACCTTTACCCTCTGAGTAAAGAGGACTGGAAATACACATAATATTCAAGATTTTATGTACCGTGGTTCTACAAAGTGATACAATAATATTTTATTATTTCTATCCTTTTTCTAATAGCTTATAAGATTCCATATCTTTACCTCTACCGAACTTAGGTTTTCTTGTTATTTGACTGCATATTATAACTGTAAGAACTTTTTCTTGCCTGATATTTCAGAAGATCTGAACATATCATTGCAGAGGTAGAACTGACATTGTTTTTTTCAGTGTGCCTCACTTTATATTTATGTAGACTGAATTTTGGCTTCCTCTTTTTGCCCAGTTAGTATAATGAATGTCATTCCTGTAGTTCTTTGCCATATATTTAGTCAAAACTATTGTGAACTGTGACCAGAAAAACTACTACACGTCCTGTCATAAATAATTTAACACAGATACGATTTTGCTTATGGCTGTTGAAGTGAGAAGAGGCTAGTGGCTGCCTCTCTAAAGCAGTAAGGTTACAGACAGCAGTAAGTATCACAGACACAAACAGCATTTTACTTCTCTATTTTGTTTTCTGCCCTTTCCTGTACGTTTGTCTTTAAAGCAACAGGATAACTTTTCAGCACAAATTCAGCTCATCTCACGTTACTTCTCTGCTTCAAAAAGGACAGTTATTTTCATCTTTAGCTCTAATACACTGCCAAACTGGTTTTCTCCCTGCAATTTCTCCGACGTACTGAGAAAAGGAAAGCAAAAGTCATTGTCAAAATAAAGACCAAAATCCTTTGTATTTCAAGCTTTAATTGCTTTTCCCATCTTTCACTGTACCTCTAACAAGAACCTAGCCATCTGAGAACCGTATTCAAATCCTGATTCTTGTTTAACAGTTCAGTGTTGTTCAATAACAAGGTTGTCTTTGTATCTCTGTGAGACAGCCTGGGCCCAACTGTTCCATCAAAGCCTGCACCATTCCTCACACTTTTCTTTATTCTGGGCATCCCACTTCATTGTCAAGAAACAAACATTTAGAGGCCAACTGCCTTCTGCAGCTGCTGCTGGTTTAGATTTAACTCTGCCACTGATTTAGAAGAGAAGCCATGAAAACGGGAAGCAATACTTTATGAAGAAAATCTGCCCTTGAGGTGGCCTAGATTTCACATCCTGAAGCATTCTGAAGCATACTCTGATAGTAAATTTAATAAATGAGTAGAAAAATAGACCAAGACTTCAGTCTGACAGCTCTCTCTTTCCAGAATGTGACAGTGGGATAGAAGGATACTACTTGTAGGAAAGGACATGTTTTACAGGTGTTAAAGTTTTATTTTGACTGGTGACAATAACCAACCTTTACCATTTTTTTTCTTTAAATTTCATATATGCCAGACCAGTGCTGGACCACAGTTTTGTGGGTCCTGGTTTGAGCTAAATAGAACTAATT
>NW_010199353.1:0-34374 GCF_000695765.1 Mesitornis unicolor
TCTCAAAGAATCCAAAGCCCTGCCTATAGCAGGCTGCCTATATATACACAGAGAAAGACAGGCTGAATTCTGTACTTATGATCGAGGAAAGAAGATACAATGAATATGAAGTCTGAGGTGAGAAATCTTTCTGTGCTATGAGAACAACCATAATACCTAATGTATATAGCCCTCTGAGGAGAAGTTGTCAACTTATGCACATAATTACAACAAAAATCAGACCTCGTATCTAGGTTCAGTCCAACAAGAAAAAGAAATTGGGAAATACAGACCTTAAGAGACCAGCTGCAGGTTTTCAGATGCATGTTACAAAAGCGTAAATTGACCACTCATCATTACATCACGAACAAACCAGGTCCTATGTAAGGAACTATCAAAAGCCACAAGGGAACTGGCATGGCAAAAACAAAATGAGCCTTTACAGTCTGCAGTAGCCACTGCCACATTGCTGAAAAACACATCATCTTAAAAGTATTTGGTGAGATGATAACTGATCAGCATTGTCAAAACAATGCAGCAATTCTTCTGGTCCCTTAACTAGGTTTCCACAAAATGTGTACGGTCCTTTACTGTTTTCAGTGGGGTATTACCCCGGGATTTTGGAAGACATTATTTGCATGAGTCAAAAATAATTTTGGTTTCATTGCTGAATCTCTTTCTTGGCTGAGGATTTCAATTCCAAATCCTCAGGGAAGAACAGCTGGCGCCCCCTGCTCCAGCCCCCATTTCAAGTGACGGTTCAAATGTAGGAATTTCTACCCTTCTGTATTTCAAGTACCCACCAGTTTATTCAACTGAAAATACATCAACTTGTCCTTACCCCAGCACTGTAACCACTACTTCATTTTTGAAAAACAGGCCTCATCCTATTGAATGCCACCAAACATGTACCTTATCCTTTAGCTCAAATATATTTTGCATGACCTTACATGAATTGCTTAGATAAAAGCCTTTTTTTCTTCTACTTTTGTTATTTTAAAGTGCAGATGCATTTGAGTCATTTTCCCCTTTTGTTTCATATCCTTAAGATCCACAGCTTCAAAGACAAAATGTCAGCATGCAGTCAATTTATGACTGAACTCTTGAAGAGACACTGAAGAATTACCTTGTCAATCACCCCAAGGACTCTGAAGGCCTTCAGTTCCTCGGCAGGGCTCCTTAGGTTCCAAGAGGGCCTTGAACTTAGTGATCCTGGAGGCTAATGGAAGATATCAAAGATTAGACATCAATCAGGGTGGTACTTGAAGGAAGACTGCCTGCTGAAGCAAATGCCAGGCCAAAGGAAACTAAATTTATCATAAATCAGAGAGAGTGAAGATGAAAGGAGAAGTTCTCTGTTTGTCCTTAGTGGGGGGAAAAAAAAACAACTTGCAAGTAAATAAAAATTGAGACAACATTGAAAACAAAAATTTTAAAAAGAAAAAATAATTAATTTTTATATTTCCTATGTTTAATGGAACCTAGCAATCAATTGCTCAAATTCTTCGCCCATCGCAATAATTAATCAAAGCTTTACAGGTATTCTGGATGCAAAATAATTCAGAGATCACCGAGGAGGTGAAAGCAAATTAGAGGCTTTTTAAGTCTAAAGAACATAAAATACAGAATTATAAATGAATATTCTTGCACTCTGCTGAGCTTCACAAAATCATTGTAATAACAAGGTGCACAACAGAAATGATTCCTAAGACTGCCTTAGAAAACGGTAGCTAGCTGCGTATCATTAATCTAGAAATTAACACCATAGCAAGAGTGCTAACTGTTCAAGTGGTTAATACACAGAGAGCTGTCTGTGCTGTGTTCTGCAGTTTCTCAGGGCAAACTCAAAGCTTGCATGTCAGAGGAGGAAATGTTTCAACTGGAAGTCTTCTGGGACAAAGATCAACCTCTTAAGCATCACATATACCTCTGGCACATTAACAAACATTTTCAGAAGTTTCTAGTTGTCGACTGAGAGAATTTATTAGATCCTTCTCCAAAAATTCAACATGCAGCTTCTACTACAACCACAGACCTGGATCTCCTCCTCACAAATATGGCAACTTCATTTGCAGAGCTGTTGAATGCTAAACTCCTTTTAAGCATAACCTGGCCTCCCCAAGTACACTTCTATTGCACAAAGGTAGAGGAAAGTGAAACTCCTTGATTTTTAGGGTTTCAAGAGGCAAAAGCTGTTTATCTAATTTGTCAACATCCTGAGGCAATATTTCACAAGTATGCCACAAAGGAAAACTGCTGGTAAGCAATTATGCTGTGGATTAAATGTTTAAGTATCAGCAAAAAAAATCAAGAAGTTTTCCCTTAAGATTCAAAATTCCCAGAAAAACTGAATATCCTGAATTAGGTAGTCCATTTGCTCCCCCCTTAGTGTTGATGCCCTCTGGCATCATTACTGTGCTATCCTAGATATGTGCTATTATAATAATAGGAACATAAAGGCTAGAGTACTTCCCCAACGCCCTCCCCAAAACTGGTTCCCCTTCATGTTGCCAGTCAACCACCATCTCTCCTTCCAAATTATTTCCCAAAAATCAATGCGTACTTAAGCACTGCCCGCAAAATTCAACAGAAAGGGTCATAAACACATGTTGAAAAAGCATGTTTTTCTTTTGTATTCACCTACTCGGTTCGATGTTTAAAAGAGTTTATTATTTATCTTCATTTATTTGTCTGGATCTTAGAACTGTTTTGCCATGTAAACACCATCAAGTAAGAGTACCAACAGCAATGAAGAGAAAATAGCCCATATTCTACAAATCACTAATGGTTTTAGCCTGAAGAAGAAAAAAAAAAACCCCTCTAGATGAAGTTTTTTCCCCAGACTCAATTTAGGTTTCATATTCTAGCAAGCTGTTGGAAGGTCAAGGGAGTTCTTTTGTTGGGTTGAATTTTGAGGGTGTGCAATTTTTTCTGCAATGACAAAATATTTGCTTTGAAACACAGAGTTGTGCTATCACAGAGTTTATTCATTACGAGATTTCAAAAGCATTTTAAGGAATACATTTAATGAAAGAACATTTCCAAATCCTCTAGACTACTATAAAAGATTTTCACTTCTATCTGCATGCTATTACATTTTATAACCATTCCTCAATAATCAAGCTTTTAAAATTTTCTCTTATGCATAACATTCCAACCATGAATAAAGTCCATACATCTCTACAGAAGTTCATAGTTGTCTAATGACACTACAGAATCAGATTTCTGTAACCATCACGTCTGAAGAGTCCAAAATAAAACAGTACAGACTTTTGGTTCCTTCTCTAAAATACCACCAATGGTGGCACAGTCAGTAATACTGTGTATAGACACTGTTTTTCATATATGCATTCTACATAAAATCATTTCTACCTTAAAACAATTTACAACCACATCTCCCAGCAGTTTCTCCATTTTAATCAATTTCAGGTTATTTTTTGCTCCTCACAGTACTTTGATTTCACTGTTGCAAAGTCTAACAGTGGAGCCCAGTGATGGGGAGGCACCACATTTTGTCGTGAAGCATGCCAGAAGCCAACTCTAAATATCCAATTCCCAGAACTGCGGCAATTAAACACTCTATGAAACCGTCTGCTCCCCAGAATAGAGTAAAAATCCAAGCTCAGCATCCAGCCAGTGATAAGAAAAATACCTAAAAAACGTCTCTCTCATCAAAAATAGATGAACAAAAGAAAAAAATACAGGAAGGAGGGTAACAAACAGTCAAAGGCTTAATTTGTCTTTACCAATACAGCATCTAAATTCTAAAGAAAGTGGTGGACTACCTCTGCCTGCAGACGGCCTTCAGCAGCTTGTCCAAACGCTCATCATGCTGCTCAGGTATCTTCTCTCCTGCAGCTAGGCCCTATATGCTTTGAAACTATTTCCAGACTGCACTCTGAGCTGCACAGCTGGAGTTATCTGACTTGGGATCAGCATCACCAGTTCCTTTCCCACCTTTCCCAACCTTCTGGCTAGCATGTGCTAATTTCAAGTGAAAAAGGATGGTGCTGATGGCGCTGATGGCTCCTGCAAAGACCCAGTAGCTTGTGGCCACCACTGGCCTTCAGAAGGCTTTAGTTTTGCAAGCTACACAATGAAATACGACGATAACTCTTGCCTCAGCTTTGGCATCGCTGCCAGCAGTTACAAGAGCAGGCAGAGAAACAGAAATACACCACCAGCCAAGGAAGAGGAAGAGCCTCTCATGTTAACCTCATTTAAGGCAAGAGCACTATCCCTAGCCCAGTGGCACAAACTCCATTTGATGGGAAGCGATTTTACTTCTGATGCTGCCAACTTTGAGAGCAGTCACCACAGAACCTCAGGATATAAAAAGAGCACTTTCACGAACATCAGTACAGAGCTGCACCTCAAAGAACCACCTCCCCTCACCATTCAGAGGCCTGTGTCTGATGACTTCAGTAACTACCCACCTGCAGCACAGCCAGACCCTCAAATGCAACAAGGAGATGTCTTGTTTTGAAGCAGATACCTGCTGGCCTGAGGTGCAAAAATGCCTCCAGCTCTCCTGGCCCAGTAGAACACCCTGGCCCCTTCCTCATGCTCCACCAGGAGAAAACCAGGTTGCACCTCAGCATGCATGCGAATCAGACAGCTATGGTGTGCTTCAGAAGGCCCTCAGTGATCACTAATTGGAGACTGTATCTTCCCTGAAACTGGGACATACCTTGGATGTGATCTTGGAAGCCTTGAGACTAAATTTCTTATTTAATGTTAAATTTACGTCTCACAGAACTACAGTAGTGTATTTTCTTTATACTTCATGTAATTTTAATGCACACCTAATGAGAATTTTAGGAAGTAAGATATCTTACGAAAACCACCAAGAATTAAAACTGCTTTTCCTGTTTGGGCATCAGGCTTGCATGTACCTCTTGTTACTGAATTGCTTTGAAAATCAAAAATAATTGACATTTTAAAAGATAACAGCTTTTATAATGGTGCAAAAAGAAAAAATTCTGAATAAAAGAAACTGGACAAAAGTCAAATCAGAAATAATTTCAAAGAGTGAAAAAAAAAATGCATTATAAAAATACCAGTTCTGACCCAGAGCCACAGCATGTCCATGTAGCTGTGCTGGTCCTTGCAGCTACCAGCTATGGAAGACTTCAGCTTTCCGACAGTCAATCCAGTGTGATTCAAAGGCTGCTGCTGCAGCTCTCACTCAGGCTTGGAGGTGGCTCCCCAGAGCTGCTACTTATAAAGGGGCAGAGGAGGAAAAACAGCTTGAGAATCTGCAAAATGGCCTGCTGCTGCCATTACACTGCATTCTCGAGTGCTTGTCGCCGAGAACGCCCTCAAGGCCGCAGTGCTATGCCAGAGGAGGAAAAGAAGGACAGCATTTGCAGCAGAAAATGCAGCAGATTTGTTTTTCCAGAAGGTCTAACATGCCTGTTTACAACCTCCAGAAGCTGCTTCCACACCTACCACTCCTACGGGTCACAGCAAGGCTTTTCTCAGTGTTTACAAGACCCTGTCAAGTGAGTTCCCAGTGTTTCTTTTCAGCCTTACAAAATCTTCTATCCATCCTTAAGCCCTCTACCCATAACCTTTTTTTAACAGCGCCAAGGGTTCTCCAAACAGCTCCTCTTGTGCTCCTCTCTCCACCACTCAGACTTGCCAGCAGCAGCATGGTTGCTAAGGATGCTATCCTTGAGGGCTACACTGTTAGCTTTTTGTTAAGGCAAGAAAAGTAACAAACTACTATCGTTCTTTGTTTGGTTTCCATGGCATCCAAGAAAATTTTTCTTTCTCTGCTCTGAAATTCCAGGCCTTTGCCTCTAGGGAAATCTGGTCTTCGAAGAGGCAAGGGCCTGGCATTTCAAGCCACAGAAGAATGGCTTGCCTCCTTCTAACCCAGGCCCTCAGAGAAAAGCCACCACGCTTTACCTTCACGAGGTGTTCAGATGGCAAATGGGTGGCTTGGGGTGCATTTAGCAGACATAGTCTTTTGAGACGGCTGCACACAGCTCAGCACATGGCTGGCAGCCTGAGTCTTTGGGAGGCCTGAGAGGATGAAGGGTGCAGGATGATAATTGAACCTGCACTTCTGAGCTAACCTCTTCCCTTCGTGGGCATTTCTCTGGCCTGGTGGATGAGTGTCATGGTTTAAGCCTAGCTGACAACTACACACCGCACGGTCACTCGCTCACTCTTCCCCCCCGGTGGGATAGGGAGCAGAAAACATAACAAAAGGCTCATAGGTCGAGACAAGGACAGGGAGATATCACTCACCAGTTGTGGTCATGGGCAAAATAGACTCGACTTGGGGAAAAATCAATTTGATTTGTCCATGCCAAGGGCTTCAGCTCTTCACAAACTGATCCAGCATGAGTCCCTTCAGCAGGGCGCAGTCCTTCAGGAACAGACTGCCCCAGCACGGGCTTCCCATGGAGTCATGGCCTTCTTTGGGTGCAGCCATCTGCACCAGTGTGGGGCCTTCCATGGCCTGCAGGTGGATCTCTGCTCCACCATTAACCACTATGGGCTTGCAGGGGTACAGTCTGCCATCTCACCGTGCGCTGCAGGGGAATCTCACCTCCACCCAAGTGTGTTTCTCTCACATCTCTCTCTGCTGCAGGTCCCTTTCACTGGCTCCTGAGGAGCATCCAGCTCTTGGGCTGCGGCTGCAGCAGGGCCTGGGCCAGCCAAGCCCTGCCCAAGGTCACACTGCCTTCCTCCTCTATGTGCTGCACCCTTTTAAATATGTTATCACAGAGGTGCTCCCACCATCACTGATTGGCTTGGCCTTGGAGCCAGGGAAGCTTCTAGCAACTTTTCACAGGAGCCATCCCTGTAGCTCCTCCTCCACTACTAAAACCCCGCCACACAACAAGAAAGTAAAATATCACGTCTAAGGCGGCCAGGCAAGCCTAGTTTTGACACTGATCACCATGGTTGCTCCTTGTAAGGGTACAATAGGAAACACAAAGCTATCTACACCAGACATGGGTCACAAAGTAATTCTGCCTTGTAACATCAGGTCATGACCTCAAGTTAAATGGCCTCAAGTTGCACCAGGGGAGGTTTAGATTGGATATTAGGAGATAATTCTTTACTGAAAGAGTGGTCAAACACTGGAATAGGCTGCCCATGGAAGCGGTGGAGTCACCATCCCTGAAAATGTTCAAGAAGTGCATGGATACAGCACTTCAGTACATGGTTTAATGGGCATGGTGGTGGTGTACACGTCAGACTTAATTTCTTTAGGAAAAGGGCACAAAATACCTGCATGTTTCCACTAGTACCTCCCAAGAATGACTCTGTATATAGACACAGGTCATTTCAGTGCACTTATCACTGTCTGCATGGGGTGGAATAATTCACTCAAGCTCCAGTATAAACCATCTTGGGTAGTAAGAAGGATAAGCAGTAACTAAAGGGCAAGAATTCAGGTCTGCTCAGCAACCAACGCGTAGGAAGAGTCACAGCCCTCACTTTCCTTAAGACAAAACGCCAAAGCACAGAGCACGCCAATTCCTAAGTGGTTCACTGCCCTTACAAGAACCCTGTGAGAAGTCCTTCTCCCCATTAACTTTCAGCTCTCAACTCGGAGACAAGCTCCTCCTCACCACAACCATCACAATCCATCAACACCATCTGCCCTTGATGCCAACACATTCCAAAGCCCCAAGATAAAAGTCAAATGTATGCACTATGAAGAGCAGCAAATAAAAGATATTAAAATACATGTAGAGAATAAGCCAAGTACAACATTTCACTTCTGCAAAGTCAGATTTGCCTTAACAATTTTGAGTTTCAACACAGGAGAATGGTTTTCTATTTGTGCTACCTTTCTTTCTTCCTTGCCTTATCCCAATTAAACCTGCTTTCTTTTGGAACTGCAAAGAAGGCATGTGCCTTATTCAATACAGCATAAAAGAGGAAATACTTTACCTCTCGAGTTCACATACAAAAAATGCAACCTATTTCTTCCTCCTTCCCAACCACAGTTAGTTTTTAAACTTACAAAAAGGCAAAAATAGGTTGTTCATGTTTTTTTTTCTTGTTCTGCAGTTTCCAAACACACTAAGGTTTTGATTCAATATAAATTCTTCCCTATTTTCAGGGGTGTTTGACCCAAAGAAAGACTACCTAGTAGGAGTTCATATCAGTCCAAAATACTAAATTGTTCAAAGTACAATTCATAGCAGCAGCAAGACTCCAAATCTCACAAAATTTATCCCATTTGGAACAACCTCAAAACTGTACTTGTGGGCTCTCAACATTAAAAAAGCTACCCTTCAAAATCAGTGGTTTTGCTTTTTAATTTACTTATTAGGCAGTTGGATTTTATAAGGCTTCCCACTTTTTTGCAGCAGCAGTCTCCTTAAAGCATTTTTAGATGTGTGCAAAGTAAGAACCAATAATCTTCTCCTCCTTTTGTCCTCACTTGATGTAAGTGTAGAAAGACAGGAAGTTGGTAACTTTTATATTTACTACAATAGGGCAGCCATCGACAACCACACAGTTGCAGTTTAGCATGACTGCAGTAAAAGCCTGAAGTAAGAACAGATAATTACCAAAGGAACTATTTGGGGAAGGGCAAAGTAGAAATTTATGGAGGGTATCTTGGAACAAGCTTTGTTTGTCTTTTGCACAAGTACAGATAAGGGTATTTCTGTTTCAGAAAGTGGGAATTACTACAGAAACTCAATCAAAAATCAGGATCAGCTGATCACTCAAGCACATTCAAGAGAAACATCTGAAGGGATCAGGAAGAATGTTTGCCCAATTAAGTGCTTATTTTGTGGGATATTCATCTCATTCCCACCACCGCATGCTTGACTCACTTCTGACACACTATTATGTGCTAGGCTAAAGAAACCAATGGCCTTCTCACTCCCTACAGGGCCACGCAATATTCTCATAGGAAAGTCAAAAGAAATGTTATGTTCTAGTGTGGGGGTTTTTTGCTTTACCTTCAAATTCTTCAGCATAACTAAAAATGTTTGCATCGTCAACTATGAGCAGACGAAAAGTATACAAAAATCAGGTCTCTATTAAATCGAGCACTCTTCATAATGCTATGAAATGCAACCAACCAGAATCAGAAAAAAAAGCAATTTAACCAAAATATAACATCGAAATACTCCTCAGGCCTCCTGAAAGAGAAATTCTAGTCCCTTTTTAAACTTTAAACTTGAATATACTTTGCTAAAAGACGGGACAATTTAATTATACCAAATTCTGGTTCAGAAAAAAAAGAAATTAAAGCCTACCATAGAAGCAGATGCATCTTCAGAGGATTTACGGTAGAGACTGGAAATTTTTTCAGCACGCATAAGGTATTCTGCAGTCTTCCTTTTCACTGCTTCTCGACGAGTTGGACTTGATTCACCTCAATTGAGAAAAAGAAAGTTATTTTTTTTCTTCAGAAAGAAGGGTACTAAGTAATCAAAGCATACAACTGCTTTGATTCTACCATTTTGATTTCCTTTAGGTTATTCATAATCAAACCTACAGACATGTGTCTTACAAAAAGCAAGGACTACAATCTCAGAGTTCTACAAAAATAACAATTTATGCCTTGCTATAGACTAAAGTAAATAAAAAATATTATCTCATTTTTCTGTGATCTGGTATATGTTCCTGTGGTAATATGAGCAAGAACTAAACAAATCACGGACTCAAACATACTAAAAAAAAACCTCCAAACCTCAAATTGGAAAGACACAACAAGACATTTACAACAAAACACTAAATAAACTTTGTGGTTTTTTCCCAATGTTTCTACTGTGAGCTTTCCTAACCATAAAGGAAAGCCAGAAATGCTTTTAATAGCCAGAAGGCAACATAAGAGACCCCAAGAACCCTTGCTTACAGCTTCCCCATGGTAGCTGCTCCTTCTCTGTTACCTTGGGATTACACGGGAAGAAAGGAAGAAGTGCTTGTACCAACTACTTCACTTCCCAGATGGCTGAACCACCACTGTGTTATGTCTCATCTACCCAAGCTCTTGCAAGAGGGGAGATTTCCATAATACCATGCAAATTCTGTATTCACTCTAAAATGTACAGTTTGTGTTTAGATATTCCCATCATGAGCAGCATATTGTTACGATGCAATGACAACACCCAACCAGTCAATCACCAGGCAAAGATAAAAAGACTGCGAGTCACAATTGTTGTAACAGAGAACTGAGATTACTACACTGAAAAGCAGTCAGAGAGAACTGTCCCAGAAGAAGGCCGAAAAACAGCAGAGTCTTTATGTGGCCCTGACAGTCTCTTCCAGCCTTAACTGAGGCCATCCAAGACTTGGAGAGACACAGCCTTGGCTGTGCCAGGCTTCTGCACCAACAGGTGCAAGACAGCACCTCTCACAAACAGATGTTCAAATCAGGCAAGGAACTGCAAGAATATCTACCTAACAGCTACTCAACATGAAAGACAAGGCAAGGAACAGGAGAGGCAATAAATTAAACACACAAATCCTAACTAACAGCAGATAACAGAGACAATAACGAAGACCAGAACTCATAACACACACTGATCAACGGGCCATGAAAGGAACCTCTGAGCACAACCTTGAAGAAGTTCAACCAGAAACTTGGTGACTGATAAGAAGCAGGGTAATTGTGGGTTATCAAGAATGAGTGTCATAAAAAAGAGCAAACTTATTTATGGGATGTCTGAGGGAGAACTTAATGTGTAAATGCTTGCCAGCAAAACTTATTGGGGGATTGTGGCAACACGTACGTTGTGAGATGTTTAAGGGCAGGATTAAAGGTGAGGAAAGGGAAAGGGAGGGGTCAAGGTTGGGGGGGGGGGACACAAGCATGAGAAAACAGGTAAGAATTTCATGGGTCAGCTGTGTATAAGCAGGCTGCTGGTCAATATGTTTGCCTGACTGAGCCCTGTACCTGAGCACCACTGTCTGTCATACCTACTTATGAAACTGTTGCTCGCTATTTTCTGCATTAGTGTACTCATTATTCTCTGTGCATAAGAGACACCAACAAACTTTGAGCCAGATAAGCAAACAAAATGTGCAAGAGCTAGACCATGGATCATGGGGCCAGCTACTAGAAAGACCTGACCAGTGGGTCCTTCCCTGACCAGCAATAGTTCAAGAGAGGGTGGGCTGTTCACACTGCCCGTAGTTATACAGGTGTCTGTAAAGGCAATATTCCCCTACCTGCATCAATCTGTGGTCAAACATGTTCATACAGAGTATATGTGCACACATGCAGGCTCCTCACAGAAATTTGCACTAAGCTTCACTACTGGTAGGAGCCAAAGAAGGGGTAAGCTCTCTCTCCTTCTTCTAAGTAGAGTCTTATGACCTACTCCAAGCTCTGCTGTAAGTGACCATTTGTAAATCTTACTATTCACTGCACAGCAATAGGGAAAAGTGATTGTCACCTCCTTGGATAAAGACACAGAGCCCTGCCCTGCAAAAAAACTCTGACTACTCTTGGTTTAGGAAGAAGCTGGACAGTCCAATTCATTGCACTTTCAGCATACAATATTATGGATATATACCAATTCCTTAACAGTTTCTCTCATTCCAAAGACAGAGGGGACTTCGTAGCAGGTCCAGCGTATCTAGTATCAGCCTCCACTCGGCAGGACTCTCCTGGTAAAACTCCCCTAGCTGAGACTGCCATGCTTATTCCCATCTGGGATTTTAAAAAAAAACCCAACAGGTTTGGATTTGGCTTTATCAGAAGAGAACAGATAAACAGTGTTATATAAGCTTGTGTCGTAATTTCTTAAAACATGACTAACACTCTTGCTTTCATCTCTACACTTAATCTTACGGCACCATAAAACTTTCTTGTGCCGATCCACTGGTGATCACCCACATTCTCTTAGACACAAGAGGTGGCAGTCGGTCAGGGAAAACAAAGTCATCTGCACAGTACCAATAAACCCTTCAGCCAGTGTTTTCTTCAAGCAGACCGCTAGAGAACTGCTAGGTTGGTGTCTAAGGCTATCATAAAAGTCAAGCTTACTGCTTAATTGTTAGTTATGTGTATTTAGCTTGAATGTTTATTGCCTTTTTTCAATGCTTCAGTAATTTTAGAGTAATTAACACAAACAAGCAAGGATGTGCCCTTAGAGCTGTTTTGTTCTCCCTACTTTCACAAGACATTAATTTCAGCTTTCCTTCTACTTTTCCTTCCTTAGTAATTTGTTAAATAACACCTGCAAACTGTTCACTCATTAAAATCTTCAGCCATAAAAGAGGGTGTGGATTCACAAAACATTTACTCAACAAGTTCTTACGTCTTAATCGTGACTAAGATCATTAACAGTTCAGTCTCCGAATACTTTAACAGGTAGATGTTTGAGAACTGGATTTATGGAAGTAGGATCTTGGCTTTTTATTCTTCATTTGTATTCTTTACATTAGTTTAACCAAGAAAACATAAAAAGCTACATTTCAATACAAACTCCCATGTTAACAGCCAATGTCTTACAAAAGTCTGTAAAGAAATACAGGATGTGATTTTTTTAAAAAATAATAAATATAAAAATGTTACTTAAAAAGCCTTCAACATAGGGTGATGAGAAATAATAAAGACCCCATTAAACTAAAATAATCTTCAGCATTTATGCCAAATTTCAGGTCATAGAACTCTTCACTTTAAACCATATAAATCACTAAGACACAGTACCAGAACAAATCCTTATATTTGACAGATGTTAAAGCAGTGATGCAGACTTTATGCAATTTTTTTAAAATGCAATATTACATTTTGTTACAGGAAAGTGTTTTTAATTACACAAAATGTATATTATCAAAAGAATCTACTAATTTATTCCTTGTCCATATTAGCCAAACAAAATTTATTCCTAGCTAAGAACTTCTGATTTAAATGTTGCATGAGCATATTGAGCTCCTATTTCTATTCCGTGGTTAGCCCACAATAATCTAAAGAGGTACCTGCTTTTAATTACAATTTAAACTTGAAAGGCATTTTTCTTTAAATGGCAGCAAACAGGAAATGTTTAAACTGTGTCAAAGCCTTTGATGAATCTTTACAACTGCTCATAAAAGATCATCCTGCTTAAAATAATATTGATTTTTCATTTATTTTCCTAGATACTAAAAGATTTCTGTTTCATCTGATCAGGATCAAAGCTTCTCCCCCCTCCTGATCACTGGGATTAAATCAGCAATGTCATTTTACATGTTTAAAAACTACACTGCTAAAGCAAGATATAAAAGTGTAGCAAGGATGATCATAGAGACCTTAGAATAAAAACCTCTCAAGATTCCCCGTCTCTCTCCCTCTGCATTTGCCACGGAGCAGCTGTGCCTCACACAGATTCACATGAATGAAAATATTAAGGCGAGAAACCACCCACTTAGTTTATTTTCCATATGACTTTCCTGTAATTATTTTGTAAACTGTTCACACAACAATATATAAAAACATCTGCAAAAACAGGTAATTAATGTGTCAAGCCAAACTAATGCATTTTTTATAGTGTCCATGCTTCGTCAACTGTAATTATAACTCTTTTTAAGCAAATGATGATGTGTTTGTTGCAATGTGCAAGTGGTTATTTTAGATGCTCTGTTTACTACTACTGCAAACAGAATATAAAAACTCTACAGCTACTTTGTCGCACATATAAGCCTTCATCGACACAAGCACAAGCAGGCTGCTCCCTCATTTTCCAAAGGCTTTGCCTATTTCAAAGAAATAAAAATATCTTAAAATGAAAATTGACTTTGGAAAGGCTGACCAGGCCACCCGCTGACCAAAGTAACAGTAGCCAGGACATTAGGATAGACGCCAATGGTGTAAAATTTGTTCTTTAATTTTTATTTCTAAGGATGGCTCAGCTACAATATATTTAGAAAAACAGACATTCCTCATAACATTCAAATGATCTTGAGGGTTTGATAGAGAAAAACCACAAATATCAGAATAACTGTGCCACTGAGTTCATCTGTGACTTGCCTGCTTGTTTGCCCATAGTCCACTGATTTGAATGAAAAGTACAGAGAAACAACATTTCCACAGAGTGTACATTTAGTAGTAGCATCTGGGAAAACAGCAATATTTTTGTTTGTATTCTACTCAAGAGTCTTCTACTCACAGCTCATAGCACCTCAGAACAGGACATACCTGTGAGAGACTTGCTACCTCAGTGCTGAAGTGCTAAGTGTCCAGCTCGGTTAAATGTTTATTCAGGCATCAAATCTTATGTAATTTCATCATATAGGAAAATTACTTATGTTCTGATATTAATAGCAAAAAGCTATTGAAAGGAGACCATATTCCATAAACTCAAAAAAAATCTGGGCAGTAAGAACCATGGAAAAAAATTGTTTTTTTCCCCAAAATAATCTGGGGTACCAACAGAGCTCATCTCAAATGCACAGAAGTGCTGTCAAACCTGCTCTGGTCCTTAACTGTTCTCCTCCACAGATCCAGGATGAAGTCACATGGAAGCTGTGTATCTTACTGGGTGGTAACAATGTACATATACAATATTCCCCATTCAGTAAATCACAATTTATAGCACCTACCCAGGAATTCTAGATATTCCTTTGTGTCTGACCACCTCCAAATCATCCCCCGCCAGGCATAACATTTTCCCTGAGAAAAGCCAATCTATCAGGACAACATTAGCGCACTCCCTACCTAACCAGCTGCTTGACCAGGCTGGGGGTATTTCCACAGAAAAGGTAAAGCTAAGAAGTTAGCATTACCTGTCCCAACCCTCTGTAACCTCCATATTTCAAATCTTTTCCTGCTTTTCTCTCAGACTTACTAAAAATACATGTGGGCTGCCTTTATTTAAGAAGATATCAGAAGAGATTTGCTCCAGGAAGGAACGTCCTCTTGCAGAACAGGCTACAAGGAACTTGTGGAAGACTGCCTGTTGTGCTAACCCCAAACTCCATGTTCTTAACAATTTAAACAGTAAAACTTTCTCTAAATACTGAAATCTTCAATGAAACATTTATAATTGCCAAATCTAACAGCTATAATACCATTTTTTATTTTTAAAAGTTTCTTTATCTTCTTCACAGTCTTCCTGCACGTATCACCCAGCTGGATTGCTGAATTTTTCAAAGAATCGCTCTCTATAAAAATGCAAGGGAGTAAGCCTTAAAAGATTTATTTCTTCTCACAATGAAAAGAGGTTTAGCAGCACCTTCCTTATTAGTGGGTAGCCCAGCTGTTATTTTTACCTAATTGGTTCAAGAGGACCTCTGTTCTTCTTAGGGCAAACATTTCTTACATCATGTGAAGCAGACTCCTTTGTTCATATTAGCCAAACAAAAGCTCAGGCACACCGTAAGTGACAATGAGACTCAATCCAGCACAGGTTTCTGACCACTTTGGACGTAGTTTTATAACCCCAAAATTTATTTCAGGACAGGGAAGAGCTGCTGATTTTGGAACGAGTCTCCACCAACTTCTACAGGAGAGCGAGTAACCTTTAATTTTCACTCCATTACTTAAGTGAAATGTGGCAGGGGCTAAGGTAGATGGACACTTCAGCATGAAGGGAAGATGCTATAAATTTTAGCAGCAGGTGGCAGTTTGGAATCGTTAAATGAGCCCACTAGCTCATCATTCCTAGTATGCTATACATTATAGTAATAATGAGTTCCTTTGAGGTGGTGGCCAAATTCTGCAGCTGAAAAAAAAAAGACTGTAAATATTAAAAAATAAGACCAAGGTTAAGCCCATTATGACAAAACAGTTTGAAGTGACCTGTACTGTAGCAACCAAGAAGAAAAGTCACTTAAAAGTGAAACCTCACATGCTGCAGCACAAATGTGTGACAGGGCATGAACTCCTAAGAATTGTTCTTCCAACTTTCCAGTGTGCTCATAGCTATTACATCTGTATTTTATACATCATCTTCATTGCAGGCTGCTTGAAACACTTACAGATCTATGCTTCCTGTGAAGGTACCAATTCTGCATCCTGCAGAAAACCTAAGGTTACACATCAGTGGTGTAAATATTTACATAAACACCTATTTGGAAAAAAAATGTTGGCGTATGCGCCAAAGTTAAGATTATACAGAAGAACGGTGTAGGTGAAATGTGTTTGCATGACCAGCAAAGCAGGAGTCAGTAACACTCAAGATAATAAACGTAACTTTCCAGAAACATCTGTTTACAGACAAATTCTCACGTTAAATCCACAAGGTGGTGGTAGCTTTTCACGTGTGTGATTATCTGGAAAAACCTACAATGAACACAGCACACACCATTTCAGGGAGGCAAAGGTTACCTTCCCATCCATCTGCTAAAACTTTTAGTCTTCAACTGCATGTCATTTCACTAAAGTAAGACTCTACAATGTAGGAAATATTCTTAAACACTTTCCTGTAAAAGTACATAAAAATAAGAGAAAAACACAACTCTGTGTTGCAAGACAAAAGGACAAGCAGTGGCATCCTAACACAGATGAGGAAACAAAATGGTGACACAGCCAGCAGCAGGTACTCCAACACAAGCACAACAGGAACAGGAGGAGAACACTTGACAGAGCAAGGAAAGAAGTTACACAGAACACCACAGAAGAGAGGAAAGGATTTTCTAAGTTCTCTGTGCCCTTACTTCTTAATTAAAAGGCCAAGTACAAATTAGAAATAGCAACCACAAATATGCCTTGTTTCAGAGCAGAGAGAACCATGGCACACAGCTACGCCTCCAAGTAAGAACAAGTTACTGCAGTTTGAAGCATAAAAAAGGAAAAAAAGACAAGAGGAGAAAACACTGACAGTCTAATAGTACTCATATCTATGTATTAAATATCATCCACATGTACTTTTATATAGTACTAAGGAAAACGGTATCTTTCCATGACGAATCACTAATGTCTCCAAAACAGAAGAGCCAGCAGCAGGCCTTGTAGAGATCAAACCTACACCAATCCTTCTAGGTAGCTCTGAAGCTAGAGAGGCTATTTTAAGATACTGGAAGGGAAAGGAGGGAAAGAAAGCAGGAAAGAAGAAAAGGAAGATGTGAAGAGAGAGAAGCTGTGTATGAAAGAACTGTTGAGGGCAAGAGGAGGGTAGAAATCAGAGCACTGGTTACCATGCCCTTAAACATAACTATGCAATTTTTCTATTCCAGCTAATAATTTGCCTCAGTTCACCTACATTGCCTGAGGCATTTAATTCTGCAGCCAGGGACTTCAGTTTTCTCACCTAAGGACATAAGTGGCACCATAACCTAGATGAGTCTGCTCTGTCTCCACTGTGTGCTGGGAGAAATGTGGCAACCCTACTAGGTCTTCTGATGGGAGGAAGAAACCCCACATAGCAACAGTCAAAAGAAAGATTAATGCACTTAGCTGCAGTTAAGTGCTGGCTAACAACAGCTGAGATAAAAGGCTGCGCAGGCAGGAAGAAACGTCTGTCAAAGAGGCTGGGCACAAGCAGCAACCTGGCAAGGAGCTGCTACGAGGACAGACTCCGTCATCTTGGAAAGGTCAGCTCAACACCAAGCCAACACAGCTAGCTGTGTCCCTCAGAAGAGGGAAGAACGAACAGATATTCAAGGCCCACCTCATCGCATATTTATTCATTCTTTAACAGCCACATGCTAAGCAACTGCATTCAGAGTCATCTCTGCATCACGGCCTACACGGTGGCTTACAGGTGTTGCTGCAACTCACCTTTACGTGTACCAAAATGCTCCAAGCTGTGCAGCAAGTGCTAAACCCCAGACCTTTATCAGCCTCTTGGTGCAGAGAAGTCTTGCTGTTCAAGTAGAACTTTGCCTTGAGTACTGCTTTACACAGTTGAATCTGGCTGTATTTATACATTAACCAACCTCACCATACTTTCCTGGCAGATAGTGTATTTTACTGATTTGCCACAGTAAAACACCTAAACCCAGTACTTTTGCATACGGAATGACATCACTCAGGGTGATCCATTCAGCACCCACTGCACAGCGATGGATCTTATAGCACTCGTCTGCTCTGAAGCTCTGTATGGTCTGCAATGGGCTTGGAAGCCCACACATTTCAGTTATGAACAGCTCATAGCCCATATTAGCATGGGTTTCAGCATTACTGGCAGCACAGTGGGATTAGATGACTTTTCAAGTAAACCACAGTATTCCAAACATCCCTTCCTAATCTAGCTGCTTGTCAGTAGACAGGCTGTAATTTCAAGCCTGTACAAAGCACTAGGAGAGGGATGTATGGTTGCTTAGAAAGCCCAACCTAAACAATCCACAGCATCCTCACAGTCCAATAGCAGGAAACAGAGATGGTTTTCAGCTCCTTTGGAAGGAACCAGGGCAGGAAGTTTTTGTCTTGACTGGTTGCAGCTTTAGTGGAAGCATAAAGCTACAACAGCTAATAAGGTGAGTGATGATGCACCACAGGAGCAGAGGTCTGCAATGAGGTGGTCACCCTGTCATAACCCTTTCCTATGGGACCCAGCACAACTCTAAGGTTTCCCTGCAGACATCAGTTCACATCCCAATGTATCTTCTCAGAGAACAGATCTGTTGTTTCCTCAAAGGCATTTTTCCAATCAGGCACAGCTGCTAGGTAGCTCAGAAACTGCCTAAGAGATTATTACTTTCAATGAGAAACACTACTAAGAGGACTTTACAAGTGAAAGGAATTTAAAATAGCAACTGTGTTGTAACAGAAGTTGTCTTCGTAAGTACCATTCAACAAAGAAGCAAAGGTGATTTTTACTCAGGAAACCAGAAATGCACTCGTGGAACAGCCATGGCTCCCCTTCCTCTTTTCATAAAGCCCAGTCTTCTTGGCATTCTGTCAAGCATGCTCCTGTTTTCATCCCTGGCTTCATCACAAGTTCAAATCACAGCCCATCATAATCCCAGTAATTAGACACAAGTTGGTTTGTTTTCAGTATATCCAAAAATATCATCTAGTTGTCCAAAGTATTTCCAGCATTTCATTGTATATACATTTCTGGGTTAGAAGTCAAAGTCATTTTAGCAAGGTTCCAGTAATTTGTGTAATTTTTGTTCCAGCTCTGTTTACTAGATAAACATTAAAATAGCACAGAGCAGTGCAAAACTGACATTTGCAGTCCACTGTCAAAGACACCAGCAGCTTATCTAGAAGTTGTAGACACCTAATGCAAAATGCAGATACCTAGAAAACAGCTTGTGGCTGCTAAGCTGGCTTAAGAGGCACCACATACTTCATGCAATGAGGTCCATGCTGCCTCGCTGAACCAGCCCCCTAAACCAAATAAATATTCATTGTGCCCATCCACAGCTGCTACACATGTGAAAACAAACACCCCAAATCTCTGACAGAGTAAATGGATCATCTCCTTTCAGATGTTAATGTGTAACATGGAGCCTTATATGTCACAGACCAGCCTTATATGTGAACGTGTTTGCTTTCTAAACCACATGGAACAGATCTTGTACTCTTCTACCCAAATGAGACTGACCATGTTGTGAAGTGCTCTTGCTTCATCACGTGCCTGAAGTTACTGAAACCCAGCAACAAGCGACAGTGTTAACTCTGTGTTTATCACACAGCTCAGACTGCCCAGATCCCTAAGAGAAGTTTATACAGACAAGACTCCCTCCTTCATTGCAACAAGCTCTTCCCATAATTTTATAGTCTCTTGATCTACCTTTTCCTAATATAAACTACGTCCTACACCAAAGTCAGGGAAAGCACTACTTCACATAAAACACAGTTAACTTCCAGCCTAGAAGTTGGTGGCTTGCTATTGATTAGCACATTTTTTCCATCACAAGGCCTGAAGCAATGCATTGACCTCAAAATGCCCTGACATGCCAACAAAGAAACAGCTATAATTGTGAGATGAAGCTTCTATCAATTAATATACTCATCTTCTAGTATGCTTCAAAAGGCAGAAGATTTTAATTCCAGAAGGTTTCAGCTTCTGGAGAATTGTTTAACCATCCTATAAAACACACTTACAGACCTGCTTTCCAAAAGCTCCAAAATCCTGTACACAACACCACCCACAAAACACAAGAAGGGGAGCAGAATCGGTTCAGAAGAAAAAGGAAATTATGGTAGCCATTTCCTCTCGCTGCACCCAAGGAAGCTCCAGTGTAAGTGAAGCAGGGAGGTACAAGAGTTAGTTCAATGGACAGTCCAAGGGCTCTACTCACAGTTCAAGAATATGTTCTCCTCCTTCCAAAAAAACATGTTTAATATTAAATGCACGTACAGAGCAGAAGTAGGCCCAAGATGTACAAAGAGGAGATGCCCCAAGTCCAAGGTATACACCAGCCTCTGAGCATACACAGGAGCGCTCATTCCCCAAGTGACACGCAGATCAGGCCTTCTGGCAGGACTATGAATAGGACTTTAAAAGATTTAGTACTAAAACTCTGCAAGAGACTAGCAGAGGAAAACAGATACGCACCTTGCACAGTATAATTACCATCACCATACTTGTGAGAGCATGCACACACAGCCAAAAATGAAGATGGACGTCTCTTCTTGGGGATTGGACTAGATGATCTTTTGAGGTCCCTTCCAATCCCTAACGTTCTGTGATTCTGTGATTCTGGTGTAAGGATGTGCAGCACCTGCCTTGTCCAGCATTGGGGTCACCAGCTCAGAGAGCCGGAAAGTTGTCAGAAAAGCAACAGACTCAAGTGTGCTCTGACAACCTTTATGAGAGCCAGTTACTTCAAACTAAACACCACAAGTCTATAAACTCGCAGTAATAAACTTACTCGTTCATGACTTTGACAAGGCAGCCGTAAGTAGTAAGTAGATCTTCTTGTACCAAGCCTAAAGGAGCAGCTGCTGGCAGCAGAGACACCCTCATCTTTCAGATAACATCTAACCAACTTACAGAGGCACCACATTTCCGAGGTAACTCTGACAGACATTTCAAACACAGAGGATGGATGGTGTTTCTCCTCCCTTCAGTACACTGGTTACATTTTCCTGAGCGCAATTCTTAGGTGTCAATTTCTATTTCCTTGGTGCCACCACGTGGCAAAAATATGTATTACCATTTCACATGCAAAACCCCATTCTAAAGAGGACACACTCTGCAAAGGCTGCCCAACGAAAGGCAATGTCGCTTTCTATGTGTGTAAGTATCTATGAATGCTGTGCTTCACTTTCAGATATTACAAAGGCTAATTTACACAAAATAATCTAAAAATAATCAATGGCAAATGATCATGGGCACTTCGTAACAACTGCACCATCCTTATCTTTGAAAGGAGCATACTATTATCCCCATGAAATACATAACCAGGAGTGTTAAAATAGCTAAAGTTATTCAGTTAAGGTCATTGGGGTTTTTTTAATTGCAACATACGGTGAATATTCACATATCAACACTAAAATTATCACCCTAAAAGTAGCCAGATTACAAAGCAAGATACAGATAGTTATTCCTGGCTTTTTTTGTTGTGTTTGGTTTGTAGGTTTTTCAGTTGGATTTTTGGTGAGTTTTTTTGTTGTTGGTTGGTTGGGGTTTTTTTACTGTCCTCAGAGCCTGGAAAGGCATGTATTTTTAGGAAGGCATCTGAATCAGACCTGTCATTATAAAGAAGGACATCAGTATCTCCTTGCCAGCTTGTTGAAGCTCCAAAGAAAATGGACTCAAGATGAGCTGTACATAGCCAAATCTAGTGTAAGTACCCAGCAGAGGACAAACATTTATTTCTTTTCCACCTCCACAGCCGTACAGGGTAACACAGAGAAAGGAGAAAGAAGAGCTGACTACTAAGAACTACCCTGTGTACATTCATGTTCCCAAGAGGTAAGATGCCAGTTAAAAAGAAACTCACTCCTGTTATTCCCTTCTCTGCAGTTCAGTTGCAGGTGCTGGCTACACATCTCTTCATCCCTCAGGAACACCTCTACCCACACACACAGAGGTACCACCATTGTAAATTAATAACCCCTGAGTGGCACCAGGAAAACAGGGCAGAACGTCGCACTTATCTAAGACTCCTTGAATTTTTTCCTAGCCTGAGACATACAGATACCACTGGGCAAGACAAATAATTAGCAGTTGTCTGAGGTAGCTAGATGAGTAGCTAGTCAACAGCAAAGAAGCAAAGGTCCTTAGAAGGAATGTTAGTAAATACAAGTAAAAAGCTCAACCCACTCTAATTTCATGAGTTATGCATCAACTGAGCAAGTCATCTACTACACATGCAAGAATGACCTTTCATAACTTTGAGGTAAACACATTACCACAAGGATTACCACGGAGTCAAAGCCAACATGTTCAATCACTGTCACAAGTCAAGTACGCATGCATAGTTACCACAGCTCAACTGATGTGCAATAGCCTGACTTGTGTTCATGCCCTGACAGTTTGCAACTGTTCAATAAATAAAGCTTTTTGAAGTCAAAACTCAAACTGGCAGTTTGAAACTGCATCATGGTAGTCTTGCAACACAGTGAGAAGACAGAAGAGGTTATGACGAAACAGGATATTCTTCAGAAGACCACAACTGAATGGCACACAGGTCTACGAAGAAGTGTATTAGTGAAGAAAGAATAGCTGGGCTCTCCAACAGAAGGACTGCCAGCACATTCAATATCAAGAATGAAAAGCACTTCGATAACACGGGCAAGATAAAAATAGGATGCTATCAAAAAACCACAAGAAGCAGCAAAGCAGTAACCCTACTGACAACACTGGGACATGAAAAGAAAGAGGTAGATTTACCTGTGCCAAAAAGTAAAAAGATGCTTTAAGCAAAGGCCACACACATATCTTGGCCCACATCGCTAGTTTTCATCAGTTACCTGTCCATCAATTTTTGCCAGGCCCCCTTAAAGCAGCTCAGCAGGTAACTTTCACTCCTAGAACTGTTCAAAGGGTCAGACCACTGCTGTGAATCCTACTGAGATGCAGTAAAGGCTTCTGCTTGTACGTGCCTGGTACGTTCGCATTTTCAGTTCAGCTCTGAAGCAGCATAACGCATCTGTGCTGTATACTGCCAAACAAAGCCACAATTCTAACCTCACTCATTTGATCTGTGTGGGACAGAAGCACGATACACAGACCCTGAATTCACTCCAGGAAAGAACAATTTTTTTCCTGTACTTTATAGCTTTAAGCCTTTAAGCCACTGATGGACAAAATGCAAATATATGAGGTTACTGCTATAGGTTCTCAAGAGCTACAGATGGAACAGGAAAAACTTGTTCCGTGATTGACAAGGTGCAAGGAGACTCCACAGAAATTTGTGTGTAGTTGCATCTGGTCGGTTAACAACAGCTTTTGCAGATGTGTACTGACACACCAAAGTCTTTTGGGGAAAAAAAAAAAAATCCTGTTCTCCAGCAGTGCAGACTCCTAAGTTTCCATGCATCCTTTAGCTAGAAAAGCAGAACAGTTCAGTGGAAGAAGCAAGAGGCTGTGAGCTAAGAACAGCTCTAATACTGTTGCAACTGGGAAGTTAACCTGAGACTGCCTCTTCCCATGCGGAAAATGGGGATAATTAATCCTCACTTAACCACATAAATTAAATAATGTTTCAACAGTGCTGCAAGTGCCACATATTAATTAATGCTTAGGTAATAAAAAGGAAAGAGGCAAAAGTGAAGCACTTCACTACTTGCCTGCAAGTCGGAGGTTGTGCCGCAATTTTAGAGGAGATATTTGGCACTTGGAAGATGTGACCTTAAATTATCATTCGGTCTCAGAAAGAAAGATTTCTCTCTCTCTCTTTCTCTCCCTCTCTCTCATGCACACAGTGGCTATCAAGCATGTGAAAGCCAGGTACACATCATTCTGCATTTCATATCACCTCTTTGTAGCACAGTAAGCTGATGTTAGCTAAGGAAAGAACATAAACAAATATCTAGAACCAAAGGTGAGGCAAACATAATGGGAAGATCCATACCTTGAACACCTTCCAGAAGCAGATCAACCCCCTTTCTATAAAAGCTGAAGGCAGTTTCATAATCTTCTTCCTCCTCCTTCTTCAAGGCCAGTTTTATCAACTCACCTGCTTTCTCCAAGTAATCTTGTTTACCAGGCTTGGGTTTTAAGCTTCCAGTAAACAAACCATGGCTTTCCCTCTCTGCTTCAGGTTTGCTCCACTCCTGCTCAGGTGCCAGTGTGCTTTGTACCAGGGGTTCAGAAGTAAGGCAGAGGCCAACAGTTCTACTGGGAGAACTTTGGTTGGATGACACTCCATCATCTAACTCAGCAAGAGAGTCTACATCAACCGTCAGAGAGATCAGGTCACTGTCACTGGAGAAGCCTGAAAGCACAATCAAAAAGACATCCATTACTCTACATTTCTCATGTACCTAGAAACCTCCAAAATTCTTCATCCTATCCAAAGATCTTAGATTTTTTTTCACTTATGGAGCTTTCTGAGAGTTGATACACAGAAATTTCCTGCATGTAAAGCTGTCTTTAAAAATTATTTTTTAGTACCTATAGAAACATGCTTTTTAAAATTAGCTACAAACCCCACAGAGCAACTAGTCTTCATTTTAATACTGGGAATGAAAATACCAGCATCTAACACCCAACTTTCAAAGTCTGCTCACCATTTAGCTCCAGGAAATCACAAAACCAACCCTCTCTGCGACTGCTATTTGAAGAGTCAATCAGCAGAAGTTAGATCACTATTGCAAGAAATCCCAACATGCTGTTTTAAATCAGTTAAGATGAAGCAACCCAAAAATAGTAAATTAGGAATTTAAATTAACACAGAGCTACTGTCAGCTTACATATCTATGATGCAGCATTCTAACTCATATCTACCATGTATACCCTTCTTTCATTGCTGAAACGTGGTAAAATGAATTAGCCTACATCTTCCATTGAAATTTGAGCTAACACATTTTATTTTACATTTGTCGTGAGCTAAAAGCACATCTACTCACTGCAAGCTGACCTTCAGTAACTAAACCACAGCAATGTAGCAGGGTTATTTGGAAATAAATGGCAATAAACACATTTTACACATATGCCACTTCATTTTGTAAGGATTATCATTCACAAAAAGTGTTCACTCATAATTATGACTTTCTAATAATTTAAATTCCACAAATGTAATGGAAACAACTTGTAGATCTCACCTCCACATTCTGATTGGCTCGTAAGTGTCACATCATCAAGCCCACTTAAATCCTTTCGAACTGAAAAGGACAAGAATGACAAAAATGTTTCTGGCATCCTTCTGTACAACAGGTTATATGTTCACTTGTCATCAAAATGAAAGAGCACAACCCTACTACAGGTAAAAGTACATAATATGAAACTGGTCTTCGACCAGCTATCAGAGATACCTGTTTGGTAACACACCATTAAAATTGTGACAGTGGTATTAGATTTGCTGTTTCTCATTGCCTCTGAGGTTAAAAAACAAAACACAGGTGCTTGCTTATGGGGGGCTAATTCAAATCTCAGCACTCCCATTTACCAAATTTCAATAGCAGCAGCACTTTAATCCCTATCTCTCACTGCTCTGATGATTTACAGCTAAGGAGACTTAAAACAGGAGAGCCTTCAAAGCTCGGACCTATGCACCAAGAAAAAAAAGAAAATCCAGCTTTCAGTCTCAAAAATGTCACTCCAGAATAGCACCCTGCATGAGACATATGGAGTAAGCCACAAATTTGGCAGTGCCACCTGGATATCAAGTAGCAGTTTGTTTTATCATCTTGGCACATGTACCCACTGAGGCAATAAAACAGGCAACAAGGTCAAGACATTTAGCTGTTTGTACACATAAAGAAAGTAAATTCTGAGCTAAAACCTGGTGTCTGTTTTCTTTTGTATTATCAACAGAGTCAAGGGTTTATCCACATTATCAGGTAAAGTGTTTTGTCTTATCCTCAAAAAGTATGTGGCAGCAGCAAGAAGCTGACTCAAAGGCAACCAACTCAAACTTTCATTTCAATTTTGCAACTTCAGAGTTATAGGAAGTAAATAATTTATGGAAGAGAAATAAAGCAGCACTGTAGAAATACTGCTTTTCTAAAACCCAGCAGGTCCTTTGATGTGAGTTAGAGAAAAAAGACAGGAAGGAGAACAGATTACCAGCTACTCTTTGTCTGAAAAGCAAGGGACAGTGATGTTTAGTGACAAGTCTACTTGAGAAGAGGGGACAAGATGTACAGAAGACAATGTTGATGTTTTCTGGAGAGGAACATAAAGCAAAGTGCCCATGTAGAGAAGAAAACTGGCTGGACAGTCCCAAGTCCTGCAAGAAGGAAGGCAACCTGACAACAAAACAGCTGGAGGAAGATGGAAGATAGATTAATAGTGTGTTAATAATGGGTCATTCACCTGCCCAATTTAGGGACCACAATGTCAAATTTGGGTGGAGAAGACTGAGAATTTATGAAAAAACATTTAGAGGAGTCAAGTTATTTTGTTCAGTGAAGAGAAATCGGTAGCAAGGGAATGTAGAGGTGGGAGCAAAGCCAACTGACAGACAAAGGGTGCAGGTAAGGAATGTAAAAGCTGTGGGAAGGGTGTGCTGGCCACCCACACTACAGGCATTAGAGCACATCCACACAGCAATTGCAGACAGACCCAAGTTCTCCTCCTTACAGTCCAAACAAAACCACATTTGCTCTTCTCTTGCAGCCAGCTTGACCAGAAGCTACATGAACAACAGCTAGCATGGCACAGAGCCTGAGCTAATAGACTTCGCTTAAGGCCAGGTCCAGAGCCCAGGTCTGGCACCACAACCACAGGGTACGAAGAGTCTGAACTGCATATGCTTATTTCTGGGAAGACAATGTGAACACAGCAAAACAGAAAGTGGGGAGGAGGAAGAATTTTAAAAAAATAGGAGCTTCCTAGTGAATTTATCTAAAGAATCTGGCAATTGGTACAGAAAGAACTTTGGAGAGGAAGTTGGACATATGAACATTAATCTCAGGTACCCAGAGAGTAAGAGTGATTGTAAGGAATATCAGATGAGTATAATGATGCTGAAATTGAATATAAATTCCTGTACTTGTCTCTGGCTTCTGCAATTTCACCTGGTATGAGGAGTAAATGTAGTTTCCAAAAACTGGAGGAATCCCTGAGTAACCTGGCCTCTTGAAAAGCAGGTTCCTGTGAAAGCATGAACTGTCAAACTGCTCTTACAAGCAAGACACTTATCACTGGTTTTGATACAAAAACATTTCTACTACCATCAGTTTGCACCTTCTACCATTAATAGGTGCACCTTCTGCAGAGTGAACTTTGTCCGAAAAGAACAGATAAAAGTGAGAAAACACAACCCACCCTTATAAGCAAACACCAGCACCTGCTAAAGAATGGGTTTGATACTTCTCAGTACAACAGCTTGAAGGAACAGCGTCCACATCAAGGTCCTTGAACGTTCACAAGAACTAACACAGTGAACCACGATAATCAGACTGGGAAAACTGAGATGTAGGCAGGATGCCCTGAGGAGAGGCAGAGAAGACTCAGAGCCAAGTATTGCCACTGCCATCTAGAGGCCTTAAAGACAGATGTTTCCTCCTCTCCCCAGTCTCCTCCCAGTGCAAAATGTGGTTTCGAGCATAAGAAAGTATGAGCTGGAAGTCACACAGGTTTTTAGAAAAAGACAGCTCCACAAAAGTTACATTCTGCATCTGGAAATACTGTGCTCATAGCTGTTGCAAGTATCCCCTAAAAGCACTCCAGCCAATTCAGAAGACTATCAAAGAATTTTTCTACTTTACAGCATTTTTCTTCTTTTCGATATTTTATCTCACATAAAGGAAGTGTTTTTCTTTCTCTAAAAATGATGCTCTTGTGAATGAATAGAAACGTTCATATTAAGCACTTTTAGAAGCACTTTTTCCTTTATAAGGCACAATGTAAAGTGAGTGCATTGTTGGAATTTGGAATGTAAAAATTTCACAGCACTAGTGTCCCTTTAAAACCAACTACCAGTGTCTATCATAACCACCCTCTGTAATTAAACAGCTCTATATATTTCCCTTCACAGAATTAAATACTGTGGGGGCAGTAGTTCAACAACATCAGAGAAGATACTACAAACTAAAATGTAAAATTGACTACTCATGTAGAATGTATTCTACAACTAAGCACAAAGTTATTGACATGGAGAAATCCCAATGGCAAGCCACACAGCCTCCAGCAAAAAAATAAATAAATAAACCAAATACTATTAGAAAACACAAGCAGTTCTTGTTATTCAAGCAGTTTTACCAAAGCAAGTTCTATGCCACAAAGACCAGAGGAAATTAACTACTTAATAAAAACCCTCCTAAAAAAGCTTAATTAAACATTTGTAGAATAATGTGTATTTACACAAGTGTAAAACAGTTTCAAAGGAAAATTTGAAGGGTTGGAAAAGAGCTTCTTATTCACAAGGACCCAAGCATAACTGAGAGGATACATCAATATCTGAAAGATTTCATGGTACTTGGCAGACGATTATATGCAGAGATGCTTAAGTTAGCTCAGCCTCCAGAGGCAGGCAAGAAGCCCTAACACAGTATTTATTTGGGCCGACTGACCCTACCTTACAGCTATACTATTATTTAGTGCAAGTGAAGTACCACTAAAATTACTCTACACATGGTATCCAAGCCACTATGTACATCTTTACACTGTGCTAAGGAAACACAAAGAAAGGAAAAGAGATGTGCCCTTCATTGGCATAGCACAACCGGGAAACATCAACAAGTTAAGGAAGGGATTTCCAGTTCCCACTGAACATAGGCCCACACTGGCTCAAACACACCACCTCCCAGACTTTCAAGAATTGGGAGTTATTTTCAGGAAAAGAAAGACACTGGCAGTTTTTGTAAGAGACTTAAACAACTTGCTTATTTTCCTGAGCCCTGCAGCAGGATTTAACACTCACCACTCCCATACACTCAATCCAGAAGACATACTTAAACTTGTAAAATATGATACCAACTCTCTTATGGATTTTGCATAGTGCATAGTGACACCCAGAGCATGAACAGCCGAACGAGAACCTTCTGAAAGGGGCAGTTCAAATCTTAGACCTATTTTTCATGCTCTAGGCAAATTCAATCATCTTTGTATTTATTAATCAACATCAAAAGGGTTTTAAAGTTCTCTGCAAACTTTCACAGCTTGAAACTTGGGTCATGACTAGCAGTGAACACTACCACAGCGTTTGCCAAACCTTTTGGAAGCAGACAGGATCATGTACATTTAAACCAGAGGGTCCAGTTCAGTTAGCACCGAACACGGTTATTTTTGAGCAACAGAGCACTAGCACTTCTAGAATGAACTAGACAATCTCCCAGAAAACTTCCTGTCAGAAGCAAAGTTTGCTTTAAAACAGTTCACACTACAAAGTTACATGGGGGAAAAAAAGCAAACCTTCAGAGCTGCAGTCAGACATGGTGTCAGTCAGAGAGTCAGACAGAGGCTCGACAGGACCAATCAGTTCAGATCCATCATGCACCTCCCCACCCTGGAAAGAAAGAGGGAAAAGAATTATTTGGCTGCTGTGCTCTATGAAAAGGCTCATTATATAGAAGCAATGGTCAACACTGTATTTCCTAACCAGTTAATGCTCCATTACTTTAGAGTTAATGCATTTAATTAAACTATGTAAGCCTGCCAAATTAAACAAGGGCTTTTGGTTAGGCCATGCTTGGTTGCCACAGACTGTCTATGTATCTGAACAGCCTGCTGCAGCAGGTTTGCCTGCAAACCCCAGAGTTGAATAGGGAGAGAACAGCGATGCCCCTGATCTCTCGTGGAACACACAGCCTGTGCCCCTCAGTGGTGTTCCCAAGCTCAGCAGGTCCCTCACGCAGGAGTGTCTGTCCACCAAGCCACTGTCTCACCCGTGATCCACTATCTTGAGTTCAGTTGTAGTCAAGACTGGACTAACAGGGAAGACAAGGCCATCCCAGTATATGAGGAGGACACTGCTCCCTCCAAAGCTTGAAAGGAACCAAAGGTAATGGAAGTAACAACAGGAACAAATAATAGTACTAGAAACCACTTAAATGTTTGGGCTTTTTTATTTTCTGCTTCACATCTCAGGTGCACACTTTCCATGCAACTTTAATAGGAACTGCACCGTTTCCAAGGTGGTGTTACAACTGGGCACTGTTAATCCATCCTGAACTAGCCCAGCACATTTTCACACTAGCCAGACCCATCTTTCTGGAGTCTACAGTAAATAAATACACAGCAGTCCCTTCAGTTGTTTCTAAGACTTCATTGTCCAAGTTTATCTCTCCATGGCTATTTGCACAAAAATCTGAAAAGGAACACAAGCACCCATCAGCAGAGCTAAAGGACACAGGCTGAGCTGGTGACTGATCAAAACCTAAGGCTTTCTTACAGGAAAAGTGTGACACAACATCAAAGACACAACTAACAAATGTGAGTAAATTATCACTATTTCATAATTCCCCTTGTAGACATACCTGCTGCTATAAAAATTACTGTCTTTCTAGTCTTATTCATTTCCTTGCAAAGACTCATTGGAATGCTAAAACTAATACTTTTGTTAAGCAAAGAAGCGGAAGAGAGCTCTCAACAAATATCCCAAAACACAGACGTATTTCCAAAGAACTGAAAAAATGCAAATGCAAATAAACTGAAAAGCATAATATTCCAACTCAGTCTCTCAGTCACTGTCATGACTAAAGCTTAAAGAAAATTATTTTAAGTATTTTAAAGAACTCTCCAATCACTGCATCATGAAAACAAGTGAAGACTTTTAAATTTTGCTGTAATTTTGCTTTTGCATATGTACCATTTAAATATACTTAAATCATTAATACATTTAAGTTCCATCTCAGCCAGATGAGCATTTCCTTCATTCCAGGGAGTTACTATATGTTTACATGTAAATTTACGTTTATGTGTTCACAGAATGTCGGCCTAAGCTACTGAAAACAAAGATGAGAATAAAATAAAGAAAATAAAATAAAGTTCCTTCAAACTATTGGAAACAAACTGCTTCAGATGTAATAAAGAGGAAGTCCAGATCAACTTGTTGTCCTAAAATATGCTGTGGAGAGTGGTTCTCACAACACTGTACAAGCTGCACATTTGACTAGTTCCACGCCAAATTTGTTGTCACAGACCTGAATCCATAACAGGCCATAAGAAAGTGGTCTATACAGCCTGCCTTCCTTTGGTTTCAAACTATAAATGCCTATATAAAATAGAAAAACAGTGACAATATTTGTATTACTTCCCCACTGAACACTTGGATTTAACATCACAGGTTTTGCTCATCATTCAATAAACAAAAATTCCAAATCCCTTCACCTTTAAAACTTTCTACCCTGCAGAGGTGTGGCATGGAGGTTTTTTTAAAGCCACATTTCTAGAGTGAATGGAAAACTCCCAGTCACTTCACAAAGCACGTCAGATCAGCTTACCGTCACACCGCAGTTTATAAAGTAAAGCAGAATCAGCACTGTACTTGTGTATGAATATATCATTAAGAAGAAAATACTTCTGCAAATACTAACAAACCTTAAAGAACTCTTCAAGCTGTTTGCTGTTGTAGAGAGCAGGGATAGTGGCAGAAAACTGCAACAGATCTTCAGCACACTGCATTCTTTCTTCAATCACAGTTTCATCAAATCGCCCTGGAACAGGCACACAGATTGACAGTTTTAGAAATAACTACACATTTATTTTGCAATAATAACTACCACAAAAAGAAAGAACCAAGACAAAAGCAACCTTGTGGAAACAATGCCCTGAGTCTATGAAAGTCATTCCAACGCTTCAGGAGAACATAGCAAATCTTCAAACTTCCTGTTCTCAATTGTCCCTAGAGTCCCGTCTTCTGCAATCCGCTCGGATGATGAAAGCTGGCAGCTACGACAAGAATCCTTCGCCCTCTCATCGTAAGAATATGTGAGGCAACATTCTTGATTAGCCAAGAGACACTAACGGATGTCCAGTGTTATCTAACAATAAATGATACATGCACAATTTGACAATATGCCAGTCAGTGTCAGCCTTGATTACGGCCCAAATCCTGTAAGGAGCTGAGCAATCTTCACAGATTCTCAAGAACAACGCACAACATGAGCAGATGGTAAATGAAGTATTGCTAAAAGCCTCCAAACAGATCATCAATTCCAAGGTGCCATTTATGGAGGAGACAAAGTGTAGGGGAGATGGTGAAGCCCTGCTACCAGGCACTGAAGCTTTCCTCTGAAGTAGCTCCATACAGACAGAGTCTCATCTCCTCCTGGATTCAAGAGGTAAGAAGAGCTGGAAAGCAGCTCATTTACTAAAACGTATGATCCTTCCCTTTTCCCTACCCAGCACCCAAAACATTCTAATTACAAAAAACATGTTTCAAAAAACAATCCCACAGTTCACCTGAAGAGATTCACTTCTCAGGAGAAAACCCTTGGATTGCTACCTTAAATTCACATTCTTCACAATTGCACACAACTTATTTTAGCTTTTCATATCAACATCACTTTGTTGTTGAAATAGTTACAAGTTTACAAAAGGAAAAGGGCAGAGGTTAACAGTAATAATTGGAGGAGAACAGAACAGATATTGGAACAGCTATACAGAGGGGGAAAAAAAGGACTGGGAAGACAAGTTCAAGAAACAGTATTGCTATAACAGCATGACCAGAAAAATAAGAACCACCTGTGACAGCTCTGTGGCATTACCCTTTGAAGGGGACAAAAGAAACATTGAACAACAGAAGCAAAATTCATTTCTACTCAGAGAAAGCAAAAAAATAATCCCAGAAGAAAGTATCAAAGCAGGATTCTTTCCAGAAATTCTTCAAGTAAATAGCTCCTGCCCATGTGGTACCAGAAAAAAAGAAAATAAAACTAGAAAGACACATACATACTCACAAGATCACAAACAAAGCTTTTGGGGGTTATTTTTCCATGAAAGGAGAGGAAAGACATTATTGGGCTAATTTTCAGCTGGGTCGGTTCCGTGGCTTGTTCACCCTGCCGTTTCAGCTGTACAAACATTCGCAGCTGTACAAAAGAGCCAGCAACAAGCAAGCAGAAAGAAGGTAAAGGCAGTGCTACCACGTTGGGTGGCAACACTGAAATTGGGCTCTATTAAACCACTGATCAAACTTCCTACGTCTTCAGAGCAACACCGGGGCTGCATCAAGGCTTTTGTTTCATTCCATGCAAAACAGGACCTCATGAAAAAACAGCTTTCCTCAGTAAAGTGTAGCAGCATGAGCCAGTTAAATGAATCTACAAAAATAACACGAACACTGTTATAATGCAGCAGAAATTCAATCACAAAGAAGTAAATGCCTAACAAGGCCAGAAACAGGTAACTTTTGCAGAGAAGTAATTCTACAAGATATATTTTTCCAGGTTTCACAGCAATCTTTTCCCACACGACTTCATCAAACCAAATAAAAATTAATTTTCCTCATCCACATCTCAGTGCTTCCACTGGGCACCAGATGGGACACGCCAGGGCCAGCAGTGCCAGGCTGACCAGCACACCTTCACCAGTTGTCCAGGCAGCTGCAAACTCCATGGGTACAAGCAGGGCCTGCGTGGTCCTCGGCAGCACCACAGCACCCGCTTGCTTCTTACTCAGCTGCCATTTCACAGACTCTGCAAAAATATAATTACATCTGCCTTCCCTCTCTCAAATTTAGCTGATATTAGCCACATGAGTAAGAGGTTTGACTTTCCGACAGCACAATTACATAAGCCTTATTTTCTTAAGAAGCTAAGCTAAAAAAAATACATAAATTAAAAAAACATGTTTGAACAGAACCATTGCAACATTTGTCACTGTCACATTTTCCAGCTCATCAGTCTCGTGATACACTATCAGGACAACTGCATACAGAACTAGAGGACTTTGGGGGAAGGAAGAACATGATTCAGTACTGGTTTGTTCACAGACTATCTGGCATCTTGCTGGCCGTTTCATTCCCAGCCAACTCTGTCTAACTCCTTTCCCTGCTCCCTTTTTTCCTACTTTAAAGCAATCTTGTACTGCTCAATGCTTTCACTATCGCCCTTCTCAATCAGATGTTCAAAGGCACTTAGATACCCAGCTGAGACTTCAAACATTTCTATCAGGAAGTCTTCCTGCATCTAAATCAATGTTATTTCCACTATTCTCTACATCTTTCAGACACGTGGAAACTTCATTATAGGGATAATGTCTTTATAGGGTTTTAGGAAGTGTCAGCTACAATCTTAGCACATAACAAATGCATTAGCACGGTTCTGCTACCCCTCCAGCAATGTTCCATTCAAAATTTCTTATATACATGGACATCAAATGGAAATTCCTGTAAAGAGAATCCACAATTCATTTTGTGGAGCAGATCTGAACACCAGAACACCTAGCAAGGTCTGTGTTCATGTTTGAGTTAGTTTCTCGCAAGACTTCCAACTGTACATGACACCCAATTCTTAAATACACTACTTTATTTGGTATTTTCAAATCTTAAAAGTATCCTTGGTGGACGAGGGGAAGGCTGTGGACG
>NW_010199354.1:0-861 GCF_000695765.1 Mesitornis unicolor
CCCTAACGTTCTGTGATTCTGTGAAAAGCAGAACTGAAACGAACAGCAGAAAGATCTTCCCTTCCCTCAACCTCAGCTCAGCAAAACAACAACAAAAATTTGCCATTTTGGTTAAAAGCTATATGCAAAAGATTTTTCAGAACAACTTCTTAGAGGCTGAATTCATCTGCAGTTGTTCTCAACAGGGCATTGCAGACACAGCACACCCATTTCAGGGGCTCTGCTCACATTGCCATCTGCCGTCAGCAATCACAAACAGGTTTCAGACTCATCTTTGGGTTGCTCAGGCAGAAAGCAAAATTGTCTTTAGCAAAACACAACGCAAGCTAAAACCTTCAGGAAAAGCGACAGTGCCTCTGCACAGCCAAAACCCCTGCCCATGCTGGCTCTCCCCGTTCTCCAGTCAGACCCACCACGTCACCACGACATGAAAGCAGCAGAAGTCGGGGGATGTGTAGGAAAGGTTACTTTCTCCTTTCAAGGCGCTTCAACCCATTTGATTCTCCTTCAAGAGGCCTCTCTGGCCATGACCCACGACGAGGACCCCACCGTAGGGCAGACCTGAGCCCAGGCGCGGGGAAAGCGAGCAGGGGACAGCGCAGGCTGATGGGGGAGAGGGTGACAGCGCCCCGGAGGCCCCGGGGGTGAAGTGCCATTCCCTTCCCTGTGCCCCCGAGGCCCCAGGGCGGAGGGCAGGACGGTCACTCACGGAACTTGGAGGTCGAGGCGTTGATGTTGATGGCGGCGGCGATGGCTCCGGCTCCCCCCTTGCTCGTAGAGCCCCCCGGCTCGCAGCCCCGCAGCACGCCGTTGGCCTCGGGCACCGCGGGGAGCTCCGGGCCGGCCGGGGGCACGGTAGTG
>NW_010199355.1:0-2326 GCF_000695765.1 Mesitornis unicolor
GACTTTCTCCTTGCCCGAAGTGAGAGTTTATTCACGCCAGGCATTTCACAACGACACATCAAGGAAAGTACGCAGGTTCAAGTCAACCATGAAATGGTCACTTTTTAACCCCGTCCTGTCCTCATTAGGGAAATGCTCAAACACAGCCCATTTTCAAAAAGGGCTCTTAATGAGGGGAGCTTGCCAAGTCTACCAGCCGCAATTCCCATAAATTTACGAACGAAAAGAAGCAGGAGGATGGGCGGGGGAAGGAGAGAGCCCATACAAGACAGGTAATGTCAAAGGAAACAGCAAAAGCCCACCGCCTTAAGCCTTGGAAAAGCCACGCCGCATCTCCGCAGCTCGGTTTCTGGCTGCATCCCCTGGTTCCCTCAGACTTCCAGGGTTCATGCAACTGCCATGGCTTTTCCCTGCTCCAGACCACACGGCTCAGTGACAAGTTCAGAGCTTACACTTAGGCAAGAAGGGATGAAGCAAGCTCGGGGTTAACCACAATGAGCAAAATATATTTTCATATCTGGTGTAGAATACCCCCCAAATCCTATCATCTTTTCCTGTAACCAGATACTGCAAAAAGCCGATAACACCAGCTTTAAATACTGGAGTTTCCCTTTGAATAATTATTCAACTGGATTTAATTTACCATAAAACACGTTTC
Organism: Mesitornis unicolor; assembly: GCF_000695765.1. Lineage (NCBI taxonomy): Eukaryota > Metazoa > Chordata > Aves > Mesitornithiformes > Mesitornithidae > Mesitornis > Mesitornis unicolor. Next base: position 659 of record NW_010199355.1, read on the forward strand.
CCTTGGCACAAATACGTTGATGTCCTTGAACACACCTCTTCGAGCGCATAAACTCTTACACAACAAACCATTATTGCAGACCTGATTTAAGACCGTGATACCCACCTCTCTCCCCCTTTTCCCTTGCACCCCTTGACAAGGATCAAGGCGAGCCCTCAACACCACATCAATGAGGCTGCCCCTATGAGCTGCGCAGATGTCGAAAGTCTCCCGTTTCCCAGGCAGGGCTTGCAGAAGGCTCCACTCCCTCCCAGGTTCTGCCCAAGGGACCACTTTGCACTAGAGACTTGTGCACTAAAAGCAAGAACCGTCTGGCAAGGTCCCAGGAATGACAAGAAGCAAGCAGAAAAAAAAAACAAATGGAGCAAGGTAAGGGCAGACACTAAGCTGGGCACTTTCTGCAGCCCTCACTACTGCAAAGGAGTGTGGAGTCAGGGTAAGCTTTAGCTTTACATCCCCACAGGAGCCAGTTGAGGGCGGGTTTGCATCTCTACCCAGAGCAGACAAGGGGGGCATAGCCCAGCCAGCCCTGCGGCATGTGTCAGTACTCTTCAAACAGTGCTGCCAGGGGCCATGGCAAAGCCAGATCGCCCAGAGCCAGTCTACTGGCCGGGACTGAAGGCATCCTAGGGGAAATGGCACTGCCTGTCCAGTATGCCCCAAGCAACATCTTGTCTTTTGCATGACCTAGGGGACAAGGGGAGCATGGTGCAGGTTGCCATGGGTTTGCCTGCAGTGTGATCCACAGGCTCCCAGTGCATCAGTGAAAGCAGGCTGAACTGGGCACCCAAAAGGTATATTTTCCCACTGTTCCTCCTGGTTAATAGAAGTAGGAATCTACACAGGAGGGAGGCTTTGTCCTGGGAGAAGTCTCCCCACACACACAATGTGCAGATACCCATCTAACACACACATACCTTCACATCCTCCTAGCTCCTTTCACAGGAAAGCAAGTTAAAGATTCTTACCAGAATAGAGAAAGACTTCCATTAAAATAATAAAATAGGGCAACTCTATCACTTTCTTGCAGAGGTACATAAACAGGTATTTGGGAAATGGGCTAGCCCAGAGAAACATGGTATTCATGCAGCAAGGACAGCAGCCACAGTGGCTGGGCCCTGGCATGCAGGGAGACCTTGTGGGAAAGTGGTTCAATTGCTTTCAAGTCCTGGCCTGCATTAATTCCCCATCCCCCTAAAAACCGTTCTCTCCCACCCCACCCAATAAAAACTCTGCTACAGCTGCAAGTTCTTTGACACCCCACCCCCCCAGGCTCAGGGACAGTTACTTTTTTCCTCATTGCGAGAGCTATGCCAATCTCCATGCTGTATCTGCAAGTTCAGCTATCATTTCAATATAGGCAATTAAGAAAACTAAAATCATCATCTGACCTTCCTGGTGAGACACAGCAAGAGCTGTTCTCTGTGGGGCTCAGATGGCCTCAGGGATCCTGCCCTAGGCAGGATGCAATACCAGCACTGATAACCCATGCCTGGACACACGCACAACTGGGCATACTGCACGGGTGCTAGAAAACTTCATGCAACAAAAATGTGCCACCTTTCACTCCTGTAAGTGGCAAATACTGAAACTGTGTGCAAATCACCATACCTGACAGCATGCATCGTCTGAGGGAGGGGGGGCAAGGGATGCCCCCACTCCCCAACT
>NW_010199355.1:2357-5135 GCF_000695765.1 Mesitornis unicolor
CACCCCTGGCCAGGGTGGCTGGGATAGAGGGACATCCACTGCCCACACTGCAGGATCTGAGAGAGCTCATTTCAGGCGAGAACGAGAAAGGCCGTGACACCATGGGCAGATGGGCTCGCTCCCCACCACCCGCCCTAGCTCCCCAGAGTAGCTTTCTGCCAACAGTGCAGAACCTGGTATGCCAGACTTGTACTGAAAGACTGTTTTTTCCCCACTCTCCCTCATAGACCATGCTCACAAACTCTACCAGATGCGGCAAAGAGGCACTGTCCTTGGACTTCAGAGATAATAACATTAGAAAGTGGAAAGGCCAGTTAGGTCATCTATATCCTTCCTAAAGCAGAATTTCAGCTGATGCCCTTTGGCTGTACAACTGCTCAACTGTTTCAAGTTCTGGAGCACAAGACTATTATGCATCAAAACCTGAAAAGAAAGGTATTGCTAACACTGAAGTGTGCAGCCTGAGAATACAAATGGGCAGTCTGGCTGACTATCTAAACTTACACATACTGAGCCTCTAAGAAATGAAATTTTCACAAAAATTCCAGTAGTCTCTTTGTGAAAATCAGAAACTATGCTGGCATATTTCATCAAATAGATTCAATATCTGAGAACCAGCTCCAAAGCTTTTACTTAAGAGGTCTTTGTGATCCAAAATACAAGCTTTTTGGTGGTTTTTTAATCTAGTTTAATAGTAATACTGTTAACTTTTTCACCCTTTGTTAGAAAACACCATTCACACATAGGTCCGTTAGATATACAATTACTTATTTACAAATGCTGTCTAGTTTATATCAAGTACATATAATGACCTAAACCATATTATATTATCATAGTATTTTCTAATGGCAATTCTATCTGACTAGTCTTTGTGCCCTGCAAGACTTCTCATACCATCATACTAAACTACAAAGTAAAGTTTTACGTCTGTGGCATAATCAGAGCCTTGGTCAGTTTTCTTAAGTACAGAAGTATTGTGTGTGCATACAGATATGTGTATGTATATATAAACATATGTATATGCACAGAAAGTTGTGTAGAAAACATTTAGGAACAAACATAACTCGTTAAGTAAGCACATCAATAAGACATTGGTTTACGGGCTCTCAATACATTTCATATGTGGCTGAATTGTAAGGTATTTATGACTTAAAATGAAAACAGCAATCAGTAAAACTTCTAAGTCAATGTAGTATCACACTTACATGTACCATGATATTCATTAGCACTTTTTTTCTGGGTAATAAGAAGAAACACACTCTGTATATATATGATCAGATAGAAAGTGTGCATATGTACAATCAAAAGAAAAGAAACATGCTGTTGACTCTATACAGAGACACACATATGAAGGGTGTGTGCGCTTAACCCCTGTCCACATATGGTTTGATGGGGACTATAATACTTGAGCTTTCCACAGCTCCCAGACCAGCAAATGAAAACATCAAACCTCAAGAGTAAAGCTGTAAAGCACAACGTTTTGGGTTACACAACTGTGTAGTTTTTGTCCTCACTGTGGGTCACATTCTCAGCCGTACAAAGGCATGAAACCCTCTTACTCCGATACAGTAAATTCTTTAAAAATTCAAATTTGCTGAGTTTACATGCCCTGGACATAAGCAGCAGCAACAACAATAACAACGACGACAATAAAACTTTGGCACTGTCTTTTCTGGCAGCTTATATCACTTGCCAGATTTTGAGAGTATTGTAGGAGGTGCGGTGTCTGGAAGCTGGATTTAAATGTCTGCCCAAATTAGAATTGTAACAGTGCTTTATTTTTTTCTCCCTTGTGATTCAAAGTTTAAATCCTAAGTGTTGCAGCTCAAAACCGCTTTGGGGGATGTTACGGGTTAATCTTGTGTGTTTTTGCGCCTTTTCCCTGCCAGCTACTGTACTTAAAAAAAAAAAAAAAGTTGGAGATCTTGTCGGTCCCGTCTCAAGTTCAATGGCAGCGCTTTCCAGCAGCGGGGGGAGAAGATGGCCATGTTCGCAGCCCTCATAATAATTCAGATCACGCCACATCGGCATCTTGTGTCAGAGCCGAAACTGGCTTCCCCGCCCCCTCCAACCTGAGAGCTGCCAAGTCCTCACACACTGCATTCAACCACAACTTAATGGATGGGATATTGTGCATTAAAATGTGGCCCAGACACACAGGCGAAGAGAGGACAAGAGGGAAAGCAGGCAGACACACACACGCGCACACATACACACAAACACGCAAGAGAAAGGAATGAATTAAAATACACACACAGGTCCCACAACGAAACAGCAGCAAAAAAAAAGGGGGAAAAAGAAAAGTAACACAAAAATAAACGCTCTAAAATAACTTTAAAAAAACAAGCCAGAAATGCCACCTGAACACTGTATCCTGCAATATAGCGTGAAAGAGACAAGCGCAGGCCTCCAGACAATTTATCGAGCAGACCATACACAGCAGCAATCCCATTTCCTCAACGTTGCACATTAACACTGCAGTCCATTAGCTAGGAAAACCACCAAGACAGAGAGACAATATTACATTAAAACGTGAGTAAAGAGGCTATCTCTGCAGCGACAAGAAAGAGGGGAGAAGAACTGTCTGCAAGGTACAAATAAAGTAGTATTTGCATTAATCCTTTCCAGTATTTAACTGACAGTTGCCTGCCAGAGAAGAAGGGGGAGGGGAGGGAAGTTGACACAGGAAATGTGCCAAGTTCAGCACTTTTGGACGCAAACTCCCATCAACTGATTCCTGGCATAAAAGTGTGACCCATATACAAAAGCTGCCAAAAA
>NW_010199356.1:0-347 GCF_000695765.1 Mesitornis unicolor
TTATCTTTTATGTGCTGTGAGATAGCACTCACAGGGGCTGAGATTCACCTGCAACTTTCTTCCTGCAGCCCTCCCAAGCATTCAGGGAGAGCCTGGATCACTCCATGTCCCATCCAGGGTCTTTGCTTGCTTCTGGCTGTGCTATTTTTAGGTAAACACTGACTCCAGCAGCTGCCTTTCCACTGCAGTTCTAACCAGTGTAGCCTTGGCAGGGAAGAATACACTGGTGGTCAATCTATCAAAAAATATCCTGGCACTCCACACTTGCTGTTATGGTTAAAACAGCAGCTGCTCTTCCTTCAGAGTTACACCAGTGTAAAAGTGCTTCCAGCAGCTCCTTTTCGCTT
>NW_010199356.1:378-22019 GCF_000695765.1 Mesitornis unicolor
ACCTACGAGCAGGCAGCAATTTTCTTCACGCCTGTGGTATTCACTCATCACTAAGATGGTGACCCCTGCAGAAAACCCATCTGAACCTGAGCGTAGCGCAGGGCAGCTCCTGGCACCAGCAGCAGATAAAAGCAGAGGCTCCACTGACCATTCCCTCTGAAACTATTTTATCTCACAGGCTTCAAAGGCTAATGATAACTCTGGTGCAATGCACAGGGAGCTTGTTAAGGACAGTCTGCTGAGGATTCACAGACCTTTGCTCATCCCTAGAATCCCCTGAAGTCACTTGTCCTGTGGTGACGGTGGCACCAGGTGTCCCCCCTCACAGAGCTGGGAGGTGAAAGGGCTGTGGGTAGCCTCTGAGCATCACCGTGGATGAGCAAAGTGATGAAGCCTTTGATAAAACTTGAGTTGTGGGTAGGTGCAGGCAAGTGGTGGGTTTAAGAAAGGTGGGGAGCAGCTCCATGCACCCTCCAAGGTGCAGAGGATGGGTGGTGAAGTACCAGCTTGTGCAAACCTGTGCCACCATCTCCCGTAACTCCAGCATGTGAAATCTTTGGGAGAAGATCCTACCAGAAAACACGCTCGTCCCATATAAGACAGTGCTTAAAAGCGATGCTGCCTGCAGAGCTGCTACCTCTGTGTCCAAGGAGGCTGCTCTTTCACCTGCCTGGACTTTTCCTTACAGACTGAACCAGAATTTATGAAGTTGCCAATTGACAAATTGCTTTAGGAAGCCGGGGCGTGGTAACTCACCAGTTGTCGGTGACTAATCGTTGCCTGATTACAGAGTAGTGGTTGCACAGGTATGAATCAGAACCCGCAATTGTCAGCCTGCCGCCTGAAATCTCCTCCAAAACAGAGGCTTTTTCTTTTCCGGTTTGATAAAGTCGAGCCATTGTGTACCAGTGACAGCTTGCTCCTTACACGCATCAAAAGAAAATATAATTATGGTGCATTCAGGGGAAGGAGAAAGGATCAATATACAGAAAACGAAATAATTACATTCAAATGCACAACCCCTGTGAAGAGAGGCATTCAGGAAATTTCAGGGAGGAGGGGAAGAACAGGCCATTTCAGTTTCATAAACCTGTCTGATAACACATTTACAAATGCGCTTCTGTCATGGAGCAAAGCTGCCTCCAGATGAAGCCCTTGGAGAGAAGATGCCTTTCCCAGTGATCCAGGGATTCACAAAGCAGCATGAAGCCACCACAAGCTTCAGAGCATCTTCCTCTCCTCCTTTGCCAGGCAGTTTCACTGTCCCTTCCTTATCCTCACATTGCAACGGAAAGGCTGAGGGTGCCAACCCAGTCTTGCCCCAAATGCATTCATCCAATTTCTGAAGCTGAGGAAACTGACATGGGAGGCAAAGGGTCATGAATTGGCCTTCTGGGGGATGTTTCCCCCCAGAAGACGGGGTGAGATTAGTCATCGTCATCTAATTTCCCAGATAGATACAGAGAAAGCGATGTTTCAAAGAGGTCTAAAATGCACCTGATGAATAGGAAGAGCTGGGTATTTGAGTGCTACACTGGACTTCTTTCAGGACTTCTGCAAATGCACAGAGAAGAGATAGCCAGTGGGGACATTTACTGTAAAATGCATTTTAGGAACACTTCCCCATTCAGTCATTAACTACAAATGCCAAAATGAGGCACATTAGCTCCCTGCTTTATTTTTTTAAATCACACAAACTGTTCTCCACTTGGAAGAAATACAGCCCTTTGTGTATCCTCATTTGCAGCTCTTTCTGCGTGCTTGCCATCCTGGAATTATCATTCAGGAGCTCTGCAGCAGCTAATGAAATTTTAATCCCTTGGTACTCAGCCTATATGTACACAATGAATGTTTGCACATACGTGCGACGCTTTGTCACCTGAAATCAGCAATACTCACCTCCTGTACGCACGTGTGCACGTTAGTCAGGGCTATGACATTGCTTTGAGCCAGTATAGGATGTCCGTACTCCAGATGAGAGTCGTGTGACTCATTAATTGACAGACCTGGGGATCAGACAAGTCGGTCCTTCGTCACACAGCCTCATGTGCCGTCAGTAACTGGTGCTTTGTAATGCAGTGCTAATATTCCCAATAAAATCCATACGCAGTTCCTCCCTCTCTCTCTCAGAGGGGCCAGCCACATAGCTGACATTTCAATGCTTCCCCTGCAGACAAGCAAGTGGGGAATTTTATCGCTGACTTTAAATCAGTATTTTTTTTTCTTCATGGAAGTTCTTGTTTTTTACAAGTTGGTTCCTCCTTCCTATACATAGGGCCTCAATAATGGGATTTTTTTCATGTGTGGATATCGATGGCTTGGGCTTTAAACCTACATTTGGTATCTCAAAATAAGTGATCTCTTTTTCATAATATGTCAGTCCTGGGAAAATTCTGTTGAAGCTGTCAGATGTATCTCCAGAATGCAGGTCATTTATTAGGCAATGTAGCTAATGAAGGCTGGCTTCCCATGAATCTTGTTATGTAGTCACATACCTCACAGTTTATCCTTAGCTCTATCCCCCATCTAATTCTCTGCCCTTACCACAGCATATCTAATGAAAGGCAGGTGTGTTGTTTCTGAGCAACATGTACATGGATTGATTGGTGTGATTTGAGTGCCAAACAGGACATAGACCAGCACTGCCACCTTTGCTTCACGTTGCCAGTGGCCCCACTTGGAGGACCTCTATTGTCCACACAGCTACAGACCTTCCTAAAGCACGTAGGAGCTTCATTCCTTTGAGACACCCTGCACTTCTGCCAGGTTTGATTGAACTTGGTCAATGAGTTAAAAAGTGGATGGAGACAGTCTTGTCAGTATAACCCTTTTTTTCTTTGGAAACTAGGCAAAAAACCTGGCACTTGGTGATGTAAGCTGGGCTCAGCTGCAGCCATGCAAGAGCACAGAGAAACACTGGAGCCAGCTGTCACCCATTAGCTGGAATATGACAGGAGATGTCACCTTGTCCCCTTGGTAACCCAAGAAGGTTACAAGCTTTTTTCAAAAAATTAACACCCGAACAGACAAATGTGAACATACTGTTAGTGACGGCAGAAGTTCTTCTAGCAAACTGTGCTGAAACAAGGTGAGCAATAAGCCCAGGCAAACTGCAGAAACCTCTACTTCTTCACTGACAGAGTTCACGCTGTCCTGAAGGTCTTGTGCCATTTAGTCCAGTGTGTGCTCAACCTGACCCATCCCCTCTTCCCTGGAGGGCAGTTTGTGATGTGAGCAGAAATCAGAGATCAATGGATTTGAGCTCATTTCTTCACCTCTGAAAACAAATCTGAAGCAAAGCTTCATGGAGCAGTTCCCTGTCCTTATCAGTCTACAGGGGCTTCAAAATACGGGACAGTGCACGCAGACATCATGAGTGGGGAACTTAAGCCTCGCTTCTTCAGAAGATGTAGAACTGCACACCTGAAAGAGGTATGCCACTCTGAAAATGTCCCTAAAACAGTAACTTCCAAATCAGGCAGCAATAATAGGTTTTCTCACTCTGGGGCCTCTGAGGAATTATTAAATACAGTTTTCCAGACTCATTCAAATGTCAACTCATTACAGCCTGTGCAAATAGGAAGGCAGACCGTGGGATTTGTGTTTTGTTATAACTATTTTTATATTAAATCTATAAAACGTATAAAAGAGCATTAAGCTCTGTTATTCTCTCTCTCTTTTTTTTTTCCTTTCCCCATAGCTGCCCAACCTCTTTTTGAAAAGGATCATTCAAAAGCAGCCAAATAATAAAGCCTGGATGAGGACATTCCAATCCTTCCTTATCCACTTAAAAATACAATATTTCAAAGGCAATTCTGGAGTGCTTCTTTTGGCAGCTACAAGTGGAGCCACAGTAGAAACCTTTCAGTGGGTCAGCCTGACGGATGGCCTCTTGCATCAATGAGCCAGCTGTCCCTGCTAGGAGTGGAAATCATCTGAGCAGTCCAAGGAGACTTGAGAGGAACATTTATCATATAAAGGAAAAAAAGGTGTCTTGCACTTGTATTGCTCTTTGCAGCAGTAGATCGTAAAAGGTCTGCAGAGAGGAGGTCAGTTTTAGTAGTAGGCATGGAGAAGTGGAGAACCCCTCAGCCCAGAAGGGCTTGCTGAAAGTCCTCCTGTGGTCTGAGCAGCAGAGCTGGGACTAAGGCACTGCAGTTCCAGTTCGGTGCTAGCCCTGTTTCATCATCATCATCCTCCTCCTCCCTGAACCTCCTCATCCTCCTCCTGCCCATTCCCTGTGGTGTCACAGTACCTAAACCAAAGACATGAACACACTTGAGTTTATACCTCCCTCTTCCACAGCCACTTTTTTTCAAGCATTTTTGAGTGACAATTCTGCAGGCTGGCAGCAAATGTCCTTTTGATGAGTATGTTGGACTGCCAGGGCTGTGAAGACATCTCCAGCATCCTCAGGTCTCCTTCCCTGACATCTAAGTGCGCATCACCTCCACCACAGGAACTTCTCTGAGCTTTGATCTCCCAGGTACTCTAGGGCTACCTCCAATTCTACATACATCACATACCAGACCAGTACAAGGGCTCATGCAGTCTCACCACTTTTATCAAAATTCCAGGTGGCAGCCAGGTAAAGCCCAACATCAGTCTGTTTTGGGGGCAAAAGGATGTTTTGTTTTATTTCCAAGGTTTTGCCAGTCTTCATCTCTTTGAAAACAGGTGAGCAGATCTCATGGAGAATGGTAAATACCGAGTTTGCTGCTGAAGGAGAGCAAGAAACGAGTCTTATTTCAGCTGAAAAGTAAACTACTGACAAAGTCCTAAGTGACCAAAAATGGCCTTGCCTGGAAATAAATGTCTAAGTTCTTGCAAGTCCTTTGGACTTGCAGGAGTCCCTGGGGCTTTGAATTCCTCAATTTCGCAGAAGTCCTTGGTTTTTAAAAGTACAGTAGCAGATAAACAGGATTAGGGACTTTAGGAGCAGATTTATAAATCTTTCCAGGGCTAACCTAGGCTGTGCCCACTAGATGGTTCCTAGAAAATTTGTCTCCCTTAAGATTTCCTGGCTGGGTACAGGCTTAACATTTAATTTTCTTTATTAACAGTCCCACAGAGTAATTGTTTGTGCATGCATGGACAAGCTGAGGTGGATGTGGTTATTTGGCTCATTTAATTGTCTTTGCGCCAGGGATCTGGCAAGAGGACCTGCCGTGTCAAGTGGTGTCTAATCTCCCATAAAACCCAACACTTCTGGCACAAACACTCAAGCTCACAAGTTTTAAGCGCCCTTCCTCGCCAGTTATACAAACAGAGTGTGATGTTCTGCGTGCTTGCAAAATCTAAAAAAAAAAGGGCTGTGAGTTGCCTGACCAGCTCTGTCCCACCAACACCTGCCCTGTGGTCCCACGTGGACCTGGAGCAATGCTGCCAACTTGGCAATGCAGGCAGGGGGCTCCTCACATCTGGTGGCTTTCTCCAAATGCCACTTGCTGTTTTAATTAAGCGTGGATCTCAACTTTCACTGGATAAAAAAAAAATAAAAAAAGAAGTTGGGAGAGAGGACTTTCTGATGGCAGAGAAAAGCTTGAAAATACTGATGCTGTAACATCTGAAGGCAAATAAAATCGACTCAGAAATATGTACTTTCAGAAGTTCATAACTTGTGACTGTCATGATTCTAGAGGTCAGATTGTTGTTTAAAAGTCCTTTCAGAGTGTTGAAGACTATGTGCCCAAATAATGCATCACTTAACCATGCTGCTGTCTCTTAGGGCTCTGACTGACCACACAGATACAGCCTAGTGCCTGTCTTTGTGCTATCACCTCTTCTGTTTGTGGTCTTAACAAGAGCTCTGTGGAAAGAGGGAGTTTCATCACCCCTAAAGCATGCAGGAAAAAAGCTAAAAGGAGTAGTTTCAAGACCAGTTTGATCTGATTTACATCTGAAATGCTACGGAAAAATGTGGTCTTGCCTTCAGGCACCTGATCGTATTGAAAACCAGTGGTTTTTTGGGAAGATGAGGGCTGGTTTTCCAAAACAGGTTGCTGGACTGGCTTCCCGCCTAGGCTTGCCAGAGACTGGGTGAGTGCTACTGCTGGCAGGAGGGAGAGGAAAGGAGCATGTGGCTGGGAAGGTAGGCAGAGCTGCTGCTTTTTCCAGCATCAGGGCCTGTGATGCTGCAGGGGTTGCCAACTGGCCTCAACAGCTGGTTGCAGTCACAGGCAGAGAAGCTGGCTTTGGTCTCCAAAATCCCAAGAATAGACCCCGAGCTATAGACCATTGCTCCCCTCTCCATAGGAGAGAAGCACAGGTCAGAGGAGAGAGCAGTCTTCTCTCCTGATTTCTCCAAGTTTCCAGCAAAATCATTAGAAATAAATAAATGAATGAATGAATATCTGGAGGTTCTTCTGTTCCAGCTACATAACCAACAAAATGCTATATCATTCCCCACTGGTGCGCATTTAAATGTTCTGTCCCCTAGCTCCAACTTGCTTATAGGGATCGTGAGGCCCAGCTGTGCTGCCAAGAAGAAAGCTTCAGTGCTGCTTTTATCCAGTTCTCCATAGGCGCCTGATCTGTGTGCAAATGCTTTGTGGATTGTTTTTTAATGTTCTGTTTTGTTAGGTTTTGCACTTCCAAATAAAACCGTACAGACCGGGTAGCCACATGTTGGCCATTAAAGGCAGAAGGGTGACCAGCAGGGGATCTGGATGCTCTTCCACTGCCCCCTACCAAATTGGGTTGAGAGGGAGCTAAACAGCCTGCATGGCTTAGTTTCTTGGGTTAGTACTTTTCTGGTTTTCATTTGTAAGCCAGAATGAATTAGCATATTTCTCCCTTCTTTTACATGGCTGGTGCTAATTATTTTATTAGTTGCAAGAACAAACCAAATTTGTGATTATTAATGTCAGTAGAAATCTCAGTGTGCTCACAGACATACTTGGAAGGTTTTATGCTATTTTTTAAGATAAGAAACAAGTGACTGCAGCAGTGATTACAACTATTATTTTAATCTTTCACACAGCTGGAGAGTTCAGTGTCCATGCCTCTGGTCTCATTCTCCTCTTTCAAAAGTTCTTCCAGTTCAGTACGTTTCAGTGGGAGTCAGGATAATGAGTTCGTGTCCCTCCAAAGGTTAAGATGTCCAGTGTTGCTTTTACGTACGCAGTATTGTTACTGTGATTTCACAATCAGTCAGACACAGAAATGTTAGGTAGCTTGCCAGGGGAAGAAAGGGGATAGAAAGGAGGATAAGAAAGCGAGTTAATTTAAAAAAAATTAAACTATGAAATATGCAAAATTAAGGAAAATATATAACTAAGTGTATTCAAAACAGCAGGGAATGGCCAGTTATTAAAAGTTACCTGTCATTCTCATATATGAGTCATATCTAAGCTCTGTCCTCATCTGTAAATGGAGGCAAGAGACAAGATCTTAAATTCATACAAATCCTTTTTACATAGTCAGAAACTGACTCATCCTGGTGAAGTTTATCCAGTAGGCAGAGATGCCTAGTTTACAATTCTAAAGGGTGAATGTTTCTGGTACAGCTGAAGCCTCGGCAGTGACTTGCTGAAGTGGGAAAGATGAGCCAGTTCCCACCTTTGTCCTGTCCTGCTCCCCTTGCCTGTCTCATCCCAGCTCATGTCCATGGTTTCAAAAGAACCCCAAGGAGAAAAGAAGTCCCATTTGCTGCTGGTTTCGTGGGCTGAACTGGTTCTCCAAGGGGTCAAGCCAGTGCCAGAGCCAATGCAAGGGGAGGAGTCAGGAGAGGGCAGCTGTGGGCAGGTGATGGTGCTGGCGAGGGTGCTGCCCCTCTGCAGCTGCATTGAGCCGATGCATTAGCAGAGCTGCATCAACCTCCCTTGCTTTAGCATCAGCAACAGAGGAGGCCACAGACACTCTAAGAGGGCATTTTGACCCACATCTGTTCCCTCCCGTGAGCACCTATTTACGCCACCAGTGTTGGGGCAGACCAAATCACCTCCAGCACTAGCTCTGGCATTTCAGTGGAGGGCTTGAAGAGAGGCTGGCTGAAGCCAGACCTCAGCCTGTTCACAGCAAGAGTGCTCTGTTGCAGTACGACTGCAGCTGATACCCGGCACGCTTCCCTAATCTTAAAATCAACCACTTCTTCCACAACAAGAGATTTGCAATGCAATTAGGCACAAAGAAACCGTCAGAAGCGGACATGGGCAATTCAGTGCGACTACCCTCATACACACTCTTGAATCAGTTACCTGGTGTCTGCATCAAAGACATTGAGGTAGTGGTTCTCAAGTGGAAAAAGGCTGCAGCGACTCCACAACTCCATGTCCTAAACTGATACACAACCTGCATGCCTAGACGAGACTGAAGGATCTCCTATGACTTATGGCTGTGCTGGGAGAGAGCATGTGCTGCATGCAGGTTTGTCTTCAGCACAATGACACGCCAAATGTGGAAAAATAACCACTCTGCTTAGGAGCTGGCCACTCTTAATACTAAATCTTGGTTTGCGATCTCCGTGAAGTTGTTTCAGGTCCCTGTAACTGAAGCCTGATGCAGGTTTTAAGTGCTTCACATACATTAGAGAAGCCTGTGTGGACATGTCTGGATAACACAAAACCAACTGATTACAAAAGCCACCCAGTTTCAGGTTCCCAAACTTTCCTCCACACAACTACAGAGAAAAACATTGGAAGGAGGAAGAAGAGGCACAGAAAGAGACGCAGGACTCTTCATTAGCAGCACGAAGACTTACTTTCACAGTAATTTTATCACAGGGCAGAAACCACAATGTAGTCATTGGGTGGCTGTGAGTTAAGACAATATTGGTCTCAACCTTCAGGTAATTAAGTTCTTTGAAAACCAGAGGTGTGGGAAGGCAGGCACTTGTTAAATAGTTTGCATTTTTCTTTGTTCATGTGTTTTTGATACCTGTCTTCTCCATTTGCAGCAGACACACTCATACCTTTTCTTTTCCACTTCTCAGGACATGGACTGTCCAGATAAAAAACACAGTTTTCACCAGAAAAATGTCCACACCAAGCAGAGTACAATGGCTGTTAAGGCCTTTGTAAATAATTTAAGATTTTTCTGCAGGAATGCTATCCTATTATGTGTATGTGGAAGGTATTTTTCAAAGACAGTGAATCTGTCTGACCTCTCCTGCTGTGCTGAGGAAGGTTGCACACCAACATCATGAGGAAATCTGGGCTAAGCACAGAGCAGCCCCCAGGGACTGGCCAGCACAGGTTTTTCATGACCAGCATTCTGAAACCTCTTCAGCCTCCATGTGCCTCCTTCCAGGACACACAAGACACATGGGTGCTTGCTATGTGGGTGTGTCGAGCCCCTCTGTTTGAGAAATGAAGCTGCTGCAAGGTCTGCCAGTGTCCACTAAGGCCCAAGCAGTCCCTCCCCTTTTTGGCAGAGCATGATGAAAGTCCTGGCTTGTAGTCTGAAGGCCTGGCCTGGCCCTGCTTAGGACCACAAGCTCAGAGTCCTTTCCAAGTGGCTGTGCAGTCCACGGGGTGCCCATGTTGGACACGTAAAAGGAAGTAGAGGTGGGGGAACTTCCAACACCACAGAGACACACATGCAGCTCTGCACCACCCAGAGCAGAACTAAATACAACCACCACACAAATATTTCAGTGAGCAGGCTCTTGCTACCCAAGCTGAGGATCTGGTCCAATGCTTGGGTGGAAAACCACATGCGTGTAACCCCATGACTGTTGTAGGGTGTCTTTTGAGGACTTTGTTCATCAGGTACAACTTGAGGAGCTCTGTGTTTCAGCAGCAGCTGCAGACCAGATCTCCGGGGGCCATTGCCTCGCAAGGTCTATTAACACACTGCAAAACCTTTCTGCCGCAGCTGGTGTGGTTGAGATGTGTCTAACATCCGATGCCAGTTCAGCAGAGTTTCAGAAGACACGTTTCCTCTCCCTAACAGGAAAAAGAAAAGGGTTTCTGTTAGATGTGCCGAGAAAAGCCTTCCCTGGCCAGCTGCACCCTGCAGAGCTCTGTTTGGTACACATAATTACCTGCTTTGTAATGCATATTTACTGCAAATGCGGTGGCGTGCTCTGTTTATAAAATACCTGTGAAAAGCCGCACCCGAGCACACCTGTGTGCGGCCGTGCTGGGTGCCTACTAGGAGGTGACTGCCATGCAGACTGCCCCATGGCTCCTCTGGGCTCCTGACCTATTTTGGGGATGATAAGCTGTCCCTCCATCATTGCTGCTGTTTCACAGGTGCCAAAAGATAACAGTTGAGTGCTCCTGCGCTGGTGAAGAGCTGCAGCAGTGCAACTTTGCATAATGATGGCACAAGGCATGTATGTGTATGGAAAGGATATCGGTGATGGTGAGCAGAGTCAACACAATCAAAGCACATGACACCCCCAGAGCTCACACATGAATGGGGTAGGGATGGAGGTGATGGGTGTCTGGCTCTGTGGCCTCTTAGCTTTCACCAGGTACTGCTTATGGCCAGTACAAGATGTAACACACATATTCATCTGTATGCAAAACTGAGGCTGGGTTTAGGAGAAACAAAGGAGGCAGCTGTGGAGTGCAGCAGGCTATGAAAGTGGTAAAACCCCACATGGGAAGGGGAGAGGGGTGTCATGCATGCACTGGGCATCAGCAAGCAGTGCTGGCATGGAGGAAGAGGTAGGTGGATTTTGCTTGCCCCTCTGAGAAGTGGCAGCTGCCCTGAACAAGATACCCCTTACACAGCACAGGGGGAGGATAGTGAGGGCATGCATGTTTTTTTTTAACCTGGGTTTGAACTGTCCCTGTGCAAACCATGTTGCTGTCACAGCTTCAGTAACAGCAGCTTGACAAGCCAAATCCTCCTCTGTAACTCCATTCACCTGCACTCTTTTCCTGCATAGCTGTCTGAGGCAAATACAGGCAGCTTCTGACATGGAAAATATCTATGTCTTTGCAAATGGAGTGGGAGGGGGTTTTCTAGGGTAAAAGAATCATCAAGGAGCCCTGAGGAGCTGGACTTTGGGTTCGGTGTGGGCTTAGAGCTCAGGCCTCAGGGTGCCTGGCCCATTCCTCACAGATGACCTTGTTGCTCACATCCAGACCAAGTTTGAGGATGTTTAAATGTAGGATTTGGGTTCAATCCCATCTCTGGTTCAGCCAGGCATGCCCTGTTGCACAGACATGGCGGCGAGCCGAAGGCCTGGAGTACGCACTGCTCTGGGTGCATGAGGCCTTCATTTCCTGATGCGGAGGTTGCTCGCAGGGGCTTTTGCACAGCGGTCCTGCATCTGACACTAAGACAAATGATACTGTGTGCTTTACCAACCCCTCCAGACAAAGCAGATGAATTTAGGTGTTTCCGAGGTAAAAGTTGGCTAACCACTGACCTCTAGAAAATGCCCTTCTGAAATATGACTGCCTCTCTGCTTGGCTGTTTGCAATGGGGATGCAGTCCTTAGGCACCCTCCGTGACTCCAGATACTCTCCAAGGTAGCAGAGGCAGTGACGGTTCACAACATTTGCCAAACCTCTGCGACACACTCTACTTTATCTGCTCTGTGTGGTACTTTCTTTAGGAAAAGGTATGTGAGGCTAAGAGGTTTTTCCTGCTCTGCACGGCAGATAGCAACAATTGGGCCGGATGAGTGAAACTGTTTGCATGCAGTTCAGGTGGACTAGATAAGGCTTGTGCAAATAGAAGGTCACCAGACTCGGCCGGATGGGGATAAAGCTGCAAGGCTCTGTCAGCGTGGCCCAGTTCAAATCTGATGCGATGGGAGCTGTGGACTCGCAGTATATTCACAGAGTGTTGTATGAGCTTGACACATGATTTGTATCTTTACGAGTGTGTTAGCAATTGTATTCCTGCCTAGATGGGCGAGATAAAGGAGCGCTTCATGCCGAAACTCCAGGCGGTGAAGGGTAATTAATGCATGTCTTCAGTGCTGAAACACCACCAGCAGCAGCTGTTGGGAAACTGCAGGCTCCCGCCCAAAAAAATGGGCAGGCTCCCATCTCACTTAGTTAAAGTCCCTATCAGACAAAAGATCAGAAGCTATGTAGCACCGAGGTCAAGCAAGGCCTGTCCCCCTGGGAGTGATGGGCACTGGCTGTGGCCGGCAGATGGGGTCTGAGACGGGCTGCACGAGAGTCCTGAGCTACCTGGTCCCCACAGATGTGACAACCCAGGGATGGGCTTTGAGAGGAAAATCATCTTTTAAATGCAAGCAGAAGAGATACAGCACAGTCCCTGGGGGAACATTATGCCAGGCTTCCCAAATGCCAAATACTTAGAATATAGTCCCAAAAGGAGGTAGCACATGCAGAATGCTTGGAAAACATTCGTACCACATTGAAGGATAGAATATAACAAGTTATTTTTTAAATTGTCACTTAAAAATTTGATTTAATTTTAGGTCATTTTAAGACTGTATTTCTTCAACAGTGAGTAAGCAGGCATGACATACTGGGACAAGTGAGTCCAAACTCCTGTCATTAATATCTTACAGAAACGGTCAAAGTTTAAGACAAATGACTGAAGTCAAATATATGCATTCATTACTAGCAACTCCCCTAAAATATCACACATTTTTCTTTTTCTTAAAGGGAATAACTTTTTTAATCAACTCAATTCTATTTTTCCTTTGAAAGCTTTTTCTTTCCAGCAGTAACCCATCTTGTTTAGTGGTTTATTAAGATTTTTTTTTTCTGAGTCAAAACAATTTCCTAGGATTTCATAGAATCACAGAATTGTTTGGGTTGGGTTGGGTTGGGTTGGAAGGGACCTCGTCCAGTCCAACCCTCCTGCCATGTGCAGGGACACCTCCCACCAGACCAGGTTGCCCAAAGCCCTGTCCAACCTGGCCTTGAACACTTCCAGGGAGGGGGCATCCACAACTTTCCTGGGCAACCTGTGCCAGTGCCTCACCACCCTCAGAGCAAAGAATTTCGTCCTAATATCTAGTCTAAATCTACCTTCTTCCAGTTTAAAACCATTCCCTCTTGTCCTATCGCTACCTGCCCTTGTAAAAAGTCCCTCCCCGGCTTTCCTGTAGGAGCTTTTCGGGAACTGAAAGGTCGCAATAAGGTCTCCCTGGAGCCTTCTTTTCTCCAGGCTGAACAACCTGCAACTCTCTCAGCCTTTCTTCATAGGAGAGGTGCTCCAGCCCTTGGATCATCTTTGTGGTCCTCCTCTGGACCCGCTCCAACAGCTCCATGTCCTTCTTACATTGGGGGCCCCAGAACCGGACGCAGTACTCCAGATGGAGTCTCACCAGAGCAGAGTAGAGGGGCAGAATCACACCCCCCCTCCCTCGCCCTGCTGGCCACGCTTCTTTTCATGCAGCCCAGGATGTGGTTGGCCTTCTGGGCTGCAAGAGCACATTTGCCCACTCACATTGAGCTTCTCATCAATCAACACCCCCAAGTCCTTCTCCTCAGGGCTGTCCTCAATCCATTCTCTGCCCAGCCTGTATTTGTGCTTGCAATTACCCTGACCGATGCGCAGGACCTTGTGCTTGGCCATCTTAATCAGTGGCATCATTTTTAAAGGGTGGAAGACTGTCCATACACTTTGGCTTATGCCTAACTATTTAGTCATAAGTCTTAAAAAGAAAATACCAACCAGTAACTTGCTTGATTTTTTATCACTTTAAAATATAATATATTTTAAAATATTTGACAATAGCAGAATCTGTAGGAAATAATGAATGCATTTAGCATAATAAACAGTAAAAAGTCACAGCTGTAAGCAAGAAACAGCTATTTACAGATCTTTGCACACATCCATAATCCATTCCACTACATTTCACACACACAAAAGCCAACTTAAACAGCAAAAATCTCAAAAAAGTGCCAAACAGAAAAAAACAACCGCAATCCCATTCATCCAGAGTAGGATTCCAAAGTCCTTCACTAGACCAGGAAAAGACTGAGTTTATCCAGTTGAGCTGTTCAAGCTACATCTGCAACTGCCTTGTCCAAATTTCAGGACTCAGAAAGGAGGTCTAGACCTGGTCTAAACCCTAGACCAGGGTTTTCTCAGATTATACCTGTTTTCTCCAGCTCAGCTGTCCCTCAGCATGGATTACAGAGGAGAAGCTTGAGTCAGTGAAGAGATGAGAGTATTTGGCATTCTTCAGCCATCTGGGGGAGAGGAGCACTGACATCTCCTGTTTCCCAGCCCCGTTTCACCCTGCTGGACCATGCTGCTCCTCTAATAACATGGGTGCTGTAACCTCCCCTTTGGCAGGACACTGATCCCCAGAAAGGACTGGTGTGCCTGGCTATGTAGAAACCACACTAACTGAGCTCTTGGCAGCTGATCTAGGAATGCAGAGCCACCAGGCAAAACATGCCAGCACCTCTTCTGATAGCCACCACAGAGTAGGAGCTGCAGGAAGAAGCAAGCCACACTAGAGACGATGAACAAGACAAATGTGGTCTTCACAGGGATCTGCAGAGGCAGGTACTTTGCTCCCAGGGATAAAAAAGAAGGTATGAGGCAAGCCAGGAGCAGAAGGAGGCATAGACTGTCAGCAAGGCAGGGGCTGGAAGATAAGGACCTCCAGCAGTAGATGGTTCCTCCTTTGTGGATGCCAAAAGTGACTGTAGTGACCGGGTTGACCCCAGGAGACACGAGAGTGCGGAACTGCTAATCAAAGCACAGCCCCACTGGCAGGTTTGAAAGCACCAGAGCATTATTGCCAAACACAGCAGGCACTTTGTACATCAAGAGACATCACTTGCTTGCAGTCTGGGGGAACTTCACGGTGTTAAATAAGCTGCATCGCAGCACTCCCTCTTCTCCCTATTTCTGCTCCCTCCAAAATGAAGTAAAAAGCCTCCAGCAGAGAATATAAAGACATCTAGGGCTCAGGAATGCTCTTTCTGCCTGTGTCAGCCCTCACAGGCACCGTTTGGTTTTCAAGTAGATCAGATCCTGACCTGAAGTGGTAAGTTTTGAAATCTTTATCCCACTGCTGCTTTCCCTTGGGAAGCATGCACAGCACAACTCATTAAGCTAGCATTAGTTTCTGTGGACAAGCCATCTGCTGGGGAGTCATCACGCCTGCGTCCCGTTCCTTCTGCTCTGGGGGAGACTGGCTTCCCTCTGCCTTCATCGTTTAGCTTGGCTTCAGCTAACAGGAGTGTCTGCTTTAGACTTGGGTTGATAAGAACAGCCACAATAGCTGGGCCATGCCGGGACAGATGGCAGACACCTCCTAGCTCAGTTTCCATTCCCAAGCTACTTTTGACTGTTCTCAGAAATGCAGCAGAGAACAACAAGCCCCACTGTGGGGCTGCATGGTGGTCTCCTTTCTGCTCTCAGACAGCTGGGTAGAAGAAGCATTTATAGCTGATGATCTCTAGGTACTACCAAAAAGTTGTTCTTGGGATTGGGAAATTCATCTAAGTGTCCTTGTTTCTTCAGCTTCCTGAGAGGGAGGAAGTTGTGTCTCCTTCCTGAGTTAGGCATGGGAGGACTGGGATTGATGTCTGACCTGTGAACACCTACAGGTCACACACCCGCATCTATACTAGTCATCACTTGCAAGAGAGTAGAGCGAATTGTACATTTTTTAAGTTCCATTCACCCAATCTACTTCAATCTGGCTTGAGGTTATGGTGAGCTGCATCAGCCTTTCAGCTTGGTTTGCCCACCGGCTCTCCAAATGTTCTGAATTCTTGATGCTGCCATCAGCGGTTTTACTTGAATGCCTGCTCCTCAAGAAAATATTTGACCAAGGGCTATCACACTGACTGAGAAATGCAAAGTATGCAGGGGCATCTGAGCTGGACAAGGCTGCTGTGGATATCTCTGGAAGATGTGCCGTCAGCCCGAGCCGTGCTGACCTTGGTGTTGAGCAGCTGCATGCATCTTTGCCCTGCTGGGATCTCTCAAATGGCATGGGGGAGTGCCAGGGAGGCTATGAACATTGCTTACCAGTGGCAGTAAAATTTTACAGCAATTTTTTTTTTACAGAGAAACCCCTGCATCTAGTTCCTGGCAGCTCTAATGCAAACATGGCTACCTTCAGCAGGGTGGGGACCTGGGCAATATCTTGGGGCACCAGGGAGCACAGGTCTGAGTGTGGCTGCTGTCTACCTTGGGGAAGCCAAGAGTACATTAAAGCTGAGGAAAAGTGTGTCTTCCTTTTCCTCACAGTCTCATGTGTTTTCCTTGTGGCTGAGTGAATAATCCTGATTTCCCACACTGGAGTCATTCATCTCTTGATAAAACAGAGGACAGGAGCAGGGCGTGCTCTCAGTCTCTCTATTGCCACCAGGGAATTCAACCTTTCTTCTCCTTTCCCTACCTCTCTGGCCCGTACCACCCCATCCACCACACAGGAGAAAAACATCATTGCCTACAAACACCCTGTCAGGTAAAGCATCTGATTCAAAGAAATCTCTTGCCACTTCCATCAGTTTACTGTAGCTAGAGGCTGGGAGCTCAGAAGCAGTGCTCTGCTCCCTCAGAGTGGCTCTCCTCGCACTGAGCAAGGCTGCCCAGGCACTCACAGGATAAGGCAAATCCAGAACCCAGCTATGACCATTTCTGATCTCTCCACGTTGTCCCGGCATTCGGAGCTGTTCAAAGCCCAAGCTACCAGATGTGGTTTCCACATGTTCAGTATGGAAATGCTGCTTTCAAGCCTTCTCTCTTCTTCGCTGCAATGAATGCAGCAGTTGACCTTAATCCAAAAATAAGGTGTTACAAGAGGTCTAAGAGGAAAGGAGTGGGGTGAATACAGAAGCCTGCAACAACTAAAAGTTGAGAATTATGATCATTTGGATAACTTCACTGTCTGTTTCCAAACTTGAAAATTTAGCTGGGTTGGGTTTTCCATCTCATTTCTCTGTGGCATGTTCCTCATCCCACCTCCATAGAGGGGCTGAGCTCCAGTGCCACGTTACACTTCATTGTCGCCCTGTGTGTGTAACCTGAACTTAATCACAAACACAACCCAGGAAGGAACACACAGCTTGAAACAAAACTTTTCTTTAAAAAACCCCTAGCAAACACCAAAATCAGAACTTCATTGCTATGGATAGGGCAATGATCTTGCATTAAATGCACAGGATTTAGAAGTTTTCATTTTGTTAGGAAAGTTCTTGTGTGATCAGGCACAACATAGCCCTAGACACTACAATATGGGACAAAGTTTACCACGACACATGTAAACATGGGACAGTCTTTTCCATCTAGGTATGGAGTCTTTACCTTGGTGACCTATAGCAATGGAGATTTGCATAGGGTACCTGCAGCCCAAATCCATCTGAATGAGATGTGCAAGCTTACATGCCATGCACTGAAGCCTGTGACCCCTGGCACAACTATCTACAGTAAAACCACACAGGTGTGACTCTAGCCTTGTGCCTTGGTGTAGTGCAGACACAACCCAAAGGTCCCGTACCCAAAAAGAAACCCTTGTATAGGATGTACCACTCAAAGCATGGGGAATTAGCTCAGTGTGAGGAGGGAGAGAAATGAATAGCAAACCCTCAATGTATATGTGCATATGTATGTGTATAATAAAGTGACAATACAACAAGAAGGGTCACCATAAAATTCTCTCACGCTCTTTGGGAAACAAGTGACCTTTCAGCAGGCAGCTCTATATTAGCTGATTTCTTAGGTATGCAAGTTATCTAAAAACAGTTGCTCCCTAATCTGCTCTCATCAGCTCCAGGTTACGGGAGTTCATAAATCCATGTACATTTGACGCTAATGGAAAATCTGCATCGTGACTCCCTGGGGTGACCCGAGTCCGTGACAGTAACAAGCGAGCTATGCATTGCTTGGTTTGCCCACAAAAACACAAATTAAGAGGAAGAAAAGAGAGACAAAGGAAAGAGGTCAGTAAGATGGCAGCGCTTATATTTGCTCCGCCTGGAGCAGCCTTCATTTCCCAGAAACAGCCTCTCCTTTCGAAGACCCTGCCGACACCAACCACAGTTGCTGCAGGACTCTGCTCATTTGTCACAATGCTCTGGCTGGGCAAGAGAGTGTGATTTCAGACAGCTGGAATTGTGAAGACCTGAGGGAGTGTGAGGTATTTGCTTTAATACCTCCAATTTATCATCTTCTTCCCCCCGATGCAGATCAGTCCAGAAGTGTAATGAAACACGGCAGATGAAGTGTGCCATTCACTGTTCCCACAGACTGGCATGCACGTGGAAACAAGCTGTTTCCAAGGACTCCAGTTTGGAAACAGTCTTCAGTCTTCCCCCAGATGTTGGCTCCAAAAGGTTCAAGAGAAATGCAAGGAAACTTGGAGCAGTGGGAAAGGACAACACTTTTGTTGTTCTTTGAATCTGCTACTTCTATCTCAGCTTTACATGGGGAAGCGCACCAACAGAGCATCTTTGTGACACCTAAGTTACCTGTAAAGATAATCACTAGAAAGGTTTGTCAAGCCAGTGAGGCCTCCTGAGCAGAACCTGTGCGCTGCTTGGCTGTGTCTGTGCAAAAAGCTGTCTGTTATTTCTGGGGAGGAGAAGGAGAAAGCCAGCGCAAAATCCCAAAGGTCGCTGTGCCAGGTTAGTTGGTAAATGGTGAGACAGGATAGCTGGGATAAGAAGCCAGTCAACAAGCAGGCCAAGGAAATAAAAAAACCCATCACAAAGAAAAATCCTTTCAAGAAATGTTCATGTTTTACACAACTATAGACCTATTCAGAAAAGTGGCTCTAAGGGCTTTGCAAACATCAATATCTTTCTCATAGGGAGTAATACCTCCCAGGTTATGGAATGGAAAGCTGAGGTGAGGGGGTGAGTGATCACTGGGTACAAAGGTACCAGTATCAGATGTAATGAGAGCAATAATGTTGTTCCTGAAAGTGAAGTAGCTGCCATACAGCGGCTAAGCCACCATCTTTCAGCCCAGCTCAGATGCCGCAGTGCAGAAAGGGTGGCTGGGCAGTGCCAGACCCTGGGCAGGTTACTCAAGAGGTGTGAGCCCATCCCAGAGCAGGATGCCACTAGGTCAGGGACCGTTGCAGCGCAGCAAGCAGTCACCATGGACCTGTCCCATCTGTATTCCTGTCCATCCGTGCTAATTGGGTACAAAGTGATACCAAATCAAACTGGTGCTGCTTTCAGCAACTATTTCTTTGTTAAGGCCTTTCAGGCCCAAAAAGATGGTGGTGCCTGTCTCAAATCCCCAGCCATCTAGTCCTGTGCAGTGGTGCTGAGGAATTATTATTTTGACATATAATGGACACAGATGTTTCCCATCTGCCAACCATGGCATAAGAAACAAGGTCGCCCAGCTGAGGTCATCTGAAGTGCTTCTTGCAGGCCCCAGAGCCAGGCCCAGCTGCACAGCGGCAGCTGGCAGCTCAGACTGAGCAAGAGAGTGTGATGGTCAACAGGTACCAAGTGTCCCTGACATGAGACAGCAGGCTGAGAGGAAGCAAAAAAAGGGGTCAGAAAAACACAGGCTGTGATGCAGCAGTAAGAAAACCAGCATCTGGGTCACTCAGGCTTACTTAGCAGGGTTTATGATTTTTTTTTCCTTTTTTTGCAAGGATGCAAACATTTAAAGCTACAGTCTTGAACAAGTCAGAGCTACTTCACACACACACACACACACACACACACAGAGTGCAGAAATCACTCCTCTTAACACCCCAGTGTGTGTTTAGACTAGTATTTTATTAGAAAGGGGAAAATGGAGAGACAGGGAGGGAAGCTAATGGCACCCTGGATAGAAGAGATCCCATTAAGACCCCCTGCTGTATAAAGTGTTGAAACTGCGCTGGGATGAGCTGCTTCTATTAATACAACTGCACTTGAGAGAAAAATAAATGGGTTTTTGGCTGGATGGTCTCAGAGGGCTGGATGGTCTCAGAGCAAAGGATTTCAAGCCTGTGTTAACAATAATGACAGTATATGCTATTGGACTTATTTATTATTCAGCCACCTATGGCATAAGTGGCTGCACGCCCCCCTCACTTCAGTGTTGGGGTTAAGGGGAAGTTACTTTGCTCCCTACTGCAGAGTGGGGTTGCTGAGTTGCACTTGCCTCTCCCACACTCCTGCTGCTGTCTTTACCGGCTCTTTTAGTCACCTGCTTCTGCCTTTTCTCTGCTCACAACTCCCCGCCATTTTCTTTTCTCCTCTATTGCCTCCCCATGTCTCCTTCTCTTCCAGTGCTTTTCATCTTAGCTGTGCCACTGTTGCTAGTGAATATCCAAACAAAGCTAGTATTCACGTTAAAAAAAAAATTAAAATAAAAGAAATTTGCAGTATTTTGCTGGCTTCCAGCAAAATGCTTACAGTACCAGACAGTCTCTGGGAGACAACAAGCCAGAAGAAAGATGGGGCATTTTCTTTGCAACATTTGGGATTTTGCAAGAGTTCTCATGAAATGAATGCCAATTTTCTCCTACTGGTTCACAACCCAAGCATTGTGATGAAAACAATGGCTGTCACTGATGCCAGTGTGTGTTCCTGATCCATAACCTGAATGTCAAAGCAGCAGAGTTATGGGATAAAAGGCAAAATGGCACAGCTGACTGAAATTTCTTAAAGGGCAGTAGACAAAAAGTATCAGAAAAAAAGGATACTTTCTTTCCCAATTCAAAGCAACTCTGACCAGAACTATCACAGTTTAGAGGCTTTTACAGAGGCACAACAGTAAATATTTTCTCCTTCCTTCCTTCTCCTCCAGGCCCTGATATGTGGCAGTCAACCTTCCTAAAGGTAAAATTTCCTTCACAGTGACCACGGTAGTATCAGTGCATGCAAATGAGGAAATTGCAGACGCATGGATGACACCCTGATGTTTTTCCTGTGTCTCATACCATTTATCTAAGCACACAGTATTTGCTTACAAGAGACTAAAAGAGACCTGTGGTCTCCTCTGCCCAGCCACTCTCCTCTCCTGAGCTGGTTCTTTCCGTCTGGGCTCCAGAAGCAGAAACTATCCCATGAAAGCCTTCTCTGCAGTGAAACTGAGATGGGTAAACTGGGGAGGCAGCTGCAGGGCACAACGCATTTGAGGGTGCCATTGTTTTTCATTGCCAAGATATTCATCCTTATTTTACTGATAAATTCCAGTACACATCAAAATTAGCTTTGCTTCTTGACCTCAGCGTAGCCTGGCCAACTCAGCATCCCAAGAACATGAGATGAACAAGTTGAACAGCCCCTGTGTTTGAAAAGGCCTCTTTTGTTCTTTAACCTCCAACCACAAAAAGCAGTGTATACAAAACTCAGAGAGATGTGAGACAAAAGGAAGACGGTCTCTTCTGAGCCTGTGGCCTGGTAGCCCGCAAAGCCTGGGCATGCATCTCCTCCCTGCAAGGACATTGTTCCCACATGAGGTCAAGACCAATTGTGGGGTCAGGCTTAATCACACACTGACTTGCCAGCTTCTCTCTTTGCTTTTCTTTCCCACGTGACAACTGGTTTTAAGCAAGTTGCTTTCCCCCTCATCTCTCAGAGATGCCTGCCATCTTCATAGCCTCATGCCAGAATGGAGGGGAGACATTTGCTGTTTCTCTGCTGTTCAGGGAAAGCCAGTCCCACACCAATCTTCATGCTGAATCTAGACACCATAGCACAAGCCTGGTCCATGCTTATCTGCCTTCCAGTCCTTTCCTCCTGACAGCTCATCTCAGAGGCTCATCTCAGAGATCAAGTGATGTAAGGGCCCTGCATTTACTGGACAAACGGGTAGTGAGGTGGACT
>NW_010199357.1:0-14210 GCF_000695765.1 Mesitornis unicolor
GGCTGCGCAAGCAGGTGGGTACCAGCATCTCCCCACTTCCCAGAGCATCACCTCGGACATGGGGAAACTGTGAGAGAAATATTTGCAAGTCTCCTGGTTATAATTGCGTGCGGTGACTCTGCCATGCAAGCATCTGTCGCCCAGGCCAGGGCAAGAAGCGGCTCCTGCTCTGATGAGGGTCTCCTTGTAAGGACCAATTTACTGTAATTAAGCCAACAGTGGTTAAGTATTTTTTCCCCCTTTATTTTTCCCTGCAGCTCTGTTAATTACCTTCTGTTCAGCGCCTTTGCTATCTCTCTAATAAGGAGCTCTGGTTCAGGAGGCGTTGCCATAGGGATACTGCAAGGCAGGAGCAGGGATGGCGGCAGATTTGCCATAGTTTTAATGCAGACACGCCAAGTTGGTGACCCAGCAAGCATGTGCCATGCTTGTGGCCACCGTGCCACCATCCAGGGGTGGCCCCAGCCCTGGGGTGGGTTTGGAGGGGTCTGCAGGGTGCCCTGCCACAGGACAGAGGTGGTGAGGGGCTGTCCCATCCCCATCCCAGCCATGCACATGCATCCCACCATGCCGGGGCTGAGCTAACCACATCGGTCCTCCGAAATGGCTCGGTAATTAATCTGTACTGTACATTTCCCCTGGAAAACAAACTAATCGGGAGAGGTTCCAACAACATCCATATATAATTGAGATAATCGTTCTGCATAAATAACAGCTGCGAGCGGCAGCTGCTCCCACCTGCACCGAGGGTGAAGAGGAAGGTGAGCTCTGCCCTACGCAGCCGATGGGGCACCCGTGCCCATGCCCATGCTCGCACTCACATCTGTGCCCATGCCACTGACCTACATGGCCAGTGCAAGCAGCAGGAATGGCCATTTTTGGCACTCATGACTTCTTTCTTAAACATAATTGAGCCAATGCTGTAATTAATTAACCCTGTAGTATTCCCCAAATCCCACTTCAGGGCTGGAGGTGATGTACAGCCCCTGCCTTGCTCTTTCCCAGCCTCCAGTGCTCTTAATGGGGCTGGACCACCCCAGTGCTGGAGCTGGATGGTGATGCTGAGGGACCCCTTCCCGTGCTGATCCGAGGATTGCTCGCTTTGCCCAACAAGTGTGGCCATCCCCATGGTGTCCAGCCACATCTTGCCAGATGAAAAACACCCCCAGCATTTTCTTGCTGGTACTTTTCTATAAGTTGCCATCTCTTGCCAGTGGCTGCGGTGCCATACGGTCCAACCTCAGCTCCCGTCTGGCTCCCATGGTGGGTGGTGGGAAGCCTTAATATTGGGAATATTGAGTTGTTGCCGTGCCGCCAACACTCTGAGACTCTGCATGTGTTAAAAATGCCTCATGAGTATGCCGTCCTTTACATTTAAATGATTTCTAATGGCATTCATGACGACTTTCTCAAAAGCCAATACATCCTACCACCAGCCCACAAACCTCATCAAGAATAAATACTTTGCTAAAATGCTACATTTCCGTTAATCAAAATCCATATGGCTCAAAGTATAGCATTGTTTCTTAATAAGGCTGCAGCACCCATTTTGCGCAGGTATTTAACAGATGGCGCAGCACAGCAAACCAACGTTGTTCAGAAGTTCATGCATTATGCATTTTTGGGGGGGAGAATTTCAATTTATTCTTCCCAAGTGGGGAAATTCCATTAGACGAGGTGAAATGGAAGCTGGCATTTAATGAGAGGTCCTGGAGATGCGTTTCTGTCTGATTATATTTGCAGTTGTAGCATCGTTGTGGCAGGGGTTGCTCCTGGAGGAGCCCAATGCTTGGCAGGTAGAAAAGCCCTTGGCCATAAAACCAGCCCAATTGGTGTCTTTATCACCTCCCAATGCTTTGATCATTTTAGTAATGGCTGTGTGAGCTTTATCAAAAAAAATTAAGGTTATTTTTCAGCTGGTGGAAGGGAGAATGACCCTGCAGATGTATGACCAGACCATGTGAATAATCCATCAGCATGGGCTGAGTTCAGACATGGGAACATCATTTTAAATAATGGTTTTGTAGGATTTAAACTGCTCAATGTCTCCATGCCAGAGCTTTGTATTTCCCATGGTGAGCAGCTTCTGATGGGCTCTGTAGTTGGAGACCCAAAGATTCAGGGGTTATTTCTTCTGAAGACCCATAGATTTGGGGGTTATTTCTTCCCTTCTGTTCCTCAGTTGGTGCAGGATGGACAGAAGAGACAAGTAAAATGAGCAAACAAGTAAAAAGATGAGTAAACCATGATAAAACAGCCCCAAATGCTCAGACTCTGGCCATGGTGCACAGTGGCTCCTGTTGCCCTGAAAGCTCTGCAGGGAAATGGGGACCAGGCGTGGGGAATAAGCAGTAATCGGAGGGCTTTGGTTTGCTTTTTCATAAGGAAAAGGAAGAAACCCAATTGAGCAAGGGAAGGAACTGGATGTTCAGGTACAGCCCACGTAAACTCCTTCGTCCTGGCAGTGCGAGTTTTTGGGATGATGCTGCATCTTCCAGATGCTTGCAGCCCATTTATGATCATTGTAGTCTTTAATGGCTGAGTTATAAAAAAAAAGAGAGCAAATTAGCATTTATAAATGTGATATTTTGTGTGTATTTGTAAATGTAATTTATACCAGATGAAAAGCCCATTTGCAAACTCCGAATCATGAATTGCCCTAATCAGGAATTACACATAATTCACATAATTTTGCAAATTAATGATCCCAGCTCTGCCTCACCGGGGCAATGCCAAGGCAGGGAGTGGATGTGCTCGGTCTGTGGCGTTGGATCCCCGGTGAGGTCTGCTGGGACCTGCAGACCCTTTTCACCAAACCAGCAGCAAACGGGCTGAAAAGCAGCAGAGATATCTTTAAAAAGTCGAGTTTCCGTGTGTGTTCGCAGGGGAAGAAGTGTCAATAGACGTGGCTGTGCGGCAAGAGGAGCTGTGCAACCAGCACGAGGTTCCTGCAGACACCGAACACACCTTTAATGATGGTCTCCTTCCATTAATTATGGTCTCTCTTTGTTAATGATGGTCTCCTTCCATTAGTGATGGTCTCCCTCCATTTTTTCCCAGCTGGAAGAGAGCGAAGCGAGGTGTGCAGAGGCCCAGAGGTCCCAGCAGGCGGCGGCCCTGCAGCTGGAGACCCTGCAGACGGAGCTGGAGACCCTCAGCAAAAAAAAAAAGCAGGAACAAGACCCTGGTGCGGGGCTGGGAGGGCAATGGCACAGTCCCTGGTCTTGATAGCAGTAATCAGCTTTTTTACCAAATCAGCATATTTTCTACATCACCCAGTGTATTTACTAAATCATCCAGCTTTTTTTGGGAAAAAAAACAGTCCCCGGGTGATTTAACAGCTGGGTGAGGGTGCAGGGATGGGTACAAGTACAAGGGTGCAGCACCCCCTTTGTCTCTCCACAGGGTGGGTGCCGGTGGCAGTGGGTCCCAGGGGATGCTGGGGTGCTGTGGGGTGGTGTCCCTGGGGGATGCAGGAGCCAATAGCCCCCTGGGTCATCCCGCAGGTGGAGGAGCAGCTGTACCAGCTGCAGCACGAGCGAGCCGACCTCCTGAGGCGCATTGACGAGGACCAGGAGGACCTCAACGAGCTGATGGCAAAGCACAAGGCTCTCATCGCCCAGGTAGGAGCTGGGGGGTCAGGCAGCATCCCCCTCCCCATGACGGCACTTGGGAACCCTGCAGCCGCATCAGTTACTATGAAGTTCCTAAGCACAGCAGCTTGGGGACCCCAGAGAGCAGATGCTGTGATGAGGGGAAGGGATGGCTCACGGCTCCTCTCACCTGTAGTTTTGAGCCTTTTTTCAAGAGGTGGCTTGGCTTTAGTCTCAATAGTTGGGAAATCCTACATCTTGGATCCCTTGCTGTGCTTTTTTTTTTCACTGTCTTCTCATGCATTACTCAAATGCGCTGACAGCCCTGGGGCTTTCTGTGCAGTATCCAGACTCATGCAGGCTGTCCCAAAGGGTTGTACCTGGAGCTGAGGGACCCCCAGGGTCCCAGTGGAGATGAAAGGATGCTGACAGACTGACAATTCACTGCCTGGTGCTCCTGGCAGTGGTGTGATGGGGCTGGGAGTCTCTGGAAGGACCCTGAGGACAGGAACAACCTTGGCAACGTGGTTTCTGTTCTGGTCTGCCAGTATTTGTTTGGAAAATCAGGAAAGTCGGATGGGGTCAGGAGAATTAAGCTCCCTTGGGGCTGCTTCCACTACTGGGCTTCCTCTTTCCGCAGTCAGCGACAGACATCGCTCAGATCCGGGAGCTGCAAACGCAGGTGGAGGATGTGAAGAAAGAAAAGCAGAGCCTGCAGGAGAAGGTAACCCCTTCCCAGCCCATTCCTGTGTGTGCCCCTGAGAGAGGCATGGGGCAGAAGCTGCTGTTTGCCCGCTGCAAAGCCCAGCCCTGGCCCTTTCAGTGCTTCGCTCTGCATTCGATGCAGGAAAACAAAAAAAAATCTGTGTAAAATCATTGGTTTCTGGAAGATATAACTGTTTTTCCCAACTCCTAAATTCTAAGAAAATTAACTCAGCAGTTCTTATGGTCAGAATACTGAATGAAAAATGCCTTGTTTACCTTTTTGTTTAGATTAGCTCCAACATGCACAAGTATCCAGACCAAATCAGTGTTTAGCTCCATGTTTTCTGCTTACTCCTTTAACCTGCCGTGTTAATTTGGTGTATCGGGAGAAAGGTGGGCTGGAGAGAGCTTTCCCTGGCAAGGCTCTCGGGATGGAGACCCCCAGCTCTTGGCCCTCCTGAAATGCATGGGTTTAATTTTAAACACATGAGTAATCCCATTAACTTAAGTGCTTTATTGGAGCGGAGCTAAGCTGCCCAGGAATCGGGAGCTGCACTGGATCCCTCCGAGGTAGAGAGGGTGGCACTTTAGTGATTGGCCAGATAAAGATGACAAGTTCCTGTAGTTCTAGGTCAGACACAAAATCTGAAGCAAACTTGTACCGGGATCACTGAAAGGGCAGTTTGCTTTGGAGCAAAGAAGAAACGACTCAGTTTCAGGCAGCTTTCCACACCAGGCGTAAATTGTGATTTTTTTATGCCTGCTGTCCTTAAAGAGTTTATGAGGAGAGAAAAGCAAAGGAAACTCAGACATGTGTCATGTTGCCGACACATTTTCTGTTCAGAAAGACATGTTTGTGTTCTTTATTTGTGGTATTAACAGCAGGGAACTGAAGGCGATGCTTTTCCATGGTGCCTGGCAGCCCAAGCCAAGGCCTGCACGGTCGCTTTGTCCTGGGGTCTCCTGGGCGCGCATCCCACCACAGAGATGCTGTGTGTAGTGGGGGAGCTGGGAAAGGGCCTGGGGGGGTTTCTGTGGGGCTGGGGAGTGTCTGTGGGGCTCACACAGCCCCTTCTTGCCCAGCTGCAGGCGGCACAGGCCCGAACAGCGCAGCTGGAGCAGAGCCCGCCCGAGCGCTCCATCGTCAGCCGGCAAGAAGCCCGCATCCGCGACCTGGAGAGCCAGCTCGACTTCCAGGCTGTGCAGATGAAACGCTTTGAGGTACCACCTCCTCGCTGCTCACCAAGGGGATATGCGGTGTCCCGGGGGGGTGCAGGCTGCTTGTGATGCACCTGTGGTGCCTGTGTCTGGATGCAGAGTGTGCTGAGTGCTCGGACATCCATCACAGCATCCCTCTGCTCTGGCATCATCCTGAAGTCAGGCCATCAGGCTTGATCGCAATATTTCACTGTCCCCATTCATCAACGTGTCTGCTGGCGCCTCAGGATGTGTTTTTGTTGTCACTTCTTCCAGCCTAGGAAAATTAGAAGATTATATATTTAGGAAAAATTTCTTCACCAAAAGGGTTATCAGGCACCAAAAGGGGCTGCCTAGAGAAGTGGGGGAGTCACCATCCCTGGAGGGACTTAAAAGCTGGGGAGATGAGGTGCTTGGGGATGTGGTTTAGTGGTGGACAGGTTGTGCTTGGACTCCATGATCTTCAAGGTCCTTTCCAATCAAATGATGCTGTGATTCCGTGAAAATCCTCTTGTGCCCCCAAAGCAGCCGCTGGCTCCGTGGGAGCCCTAGGGGTGGGATATGGCCCTGGGGATGGCACTGCCTGCTGTGGTGGGTGCAAGGATGGGCTGGGGTCTCTGACATCCACACTCACTGCCACTTACAAGGTTTGAGGGTGATGATAAAAGTAGTGAGTGGCTGCATGGCACAGGTCGGGACTGCTCTTTGCATCACTCGATGCTCATGGAGAGCTTTGTAACTCCTCACCTCCATCTCCTTCGCTTCAACACCTCAGGTGCTGGTGCTGCGCCTGCGAGACAGCATCATAAAGATGGGTGAGGAGCTGGAGCAGGCGGCTGAGTCGGAGGCGCGGGAGAAGGAGAGCAGCAAGTACTACCAGAGGAGGATGGAGGAGATGAAGGCGGACATGGACGAGCTGGTGCAGAGGGAGCTGGAGTCCAGCCGCCGGCGCGTCGAGCTGGTAAGGGGGTGCTGCTCTATGGGTTTGCATGGCCCCAAGGGCACCTCGAGGGAGTTAAAGCCCTCCATAACGTTCAGATTGGTCCCAGGGTGCCCAAAAAGTAATTTTCTGCTTGGTGCTTTGGAGCACTTTGTCATGGTCCCAACCTCAGCCAAAATAACTGCCCCCCAGCACGGCAGCATTGGATGGTGCCAACATGCAGCCAAGCTGCGCTGAGCACGCAAAGCCCCATCCGCATTTGGAGTACTGCAAAAATAACTTCACCTTCATTTTACCATCCTCTACGAGCATCTCTTTTATGTTGTTTCTTTGCCAGTAAACAAAAGGAAAGCCTTGCTCACAAGCAGTAATTGAAAGATATTGCGTTTCCACTGGCATTAGAAGCAGTTATTTTATCAATAATCTTTTATTTAACAATCAAGGAGATTTCACCATTTCTTTTCGCCCTGAGGCCGCCAGCCTTTCAGAAGGGACCGCTGCTTTAACGTGAATTATTTCGCATCTGTTGCCTGCGTTGTGAACCGCCTTTGTCCTTGAACCTCACACACCCCAACACCCCCTGGGTACAAAACGAGAAGGGACTGCTGCTTTAACGTGAATTATTTCGCATGTTGCCTGCGTTGTGAACCGCCTTTGTCCTTGAACCTCACACACCCCAACACCCCCTGGGTACAAAACGCAGGTCCTGCAGCCATTGATGCTCTTCGGAGTCATGAGATTTTCAAATTAGGGGCTAGATGGGGTCAAACCCTGCTTTTTCCCCCCGGATGCTGAGCAAGGCACAGTTGCTATGATAACGGTGTGTTTATGGCAGCTTTGTTTGAAACCCGATGTTTGGGAGCGCAGATGCGCCGGCTGTTAGGAGCCAGGCGGGTTCTTTTCACTGTATATCTGTATTTGTGCCTGTATTTTTAGAAGGTTTGGGTTGGAGTTTTTTTTGAATGTTTCATGTGGGGATGTGAATGATGGGCGTAGCGAGATGCTGGGTGTCTCTTAGCTCGCTTCTGTTCTCGCTAATGAAGTTTGCAAAGAAAGCTGAAAGGGATTTTAGAGGCGCAATAATGGAATTTTAGAGACACAATAATGGAATTTTAGAAGCCCAATAATGGAAGAAAAGAAAAAAAAAGCCGTAAACAGACAAACTCGTAAGCCAATACTGAGGGGGATGGGTTTGTCTGGACCACCAGACATTTGGGGTTACTGGACACCCCAGCATTTGGGGTTACCGAACACGTGGACATTTGGGGTTACTGGACATCCTGATATTTGGGGTTAATGGTCACCTGGACATTGGGGTTACCAGACACTGACATTTGAGGTTATTGGTCACCCAGACATTTGGGGTTACCAGACACCCTGATATTTGGGTTTACCTGGCATCTGCT
This sequence comes from Mesitornis unicolor, assembly GCF_000695765.1. Lineage (NCBI taxonomy): Eukaryota > Metazoa > Chordata > Aves > Mesitornithiformes > Mesitornithidae > Mesitornis > Mesitornis unicolor. The sequence continues at coordinate 7,842 of NW_010199357.1, forward strand.
TCAGTGGGCACTGGAGGATGGAGCCGGGTGAGCTCCCCCAGACCCACCACATCAGCCCTGGGTGTCCCCAGGCACAGAGATGTCCCCCTGGTCCATGTGTACCCTTAACAATACTTAAATAAACCATGGAGCAGAGCTGTGATCGCAGAGCCCCGCCGTGCTTGTCGAGTGGCTGGCGGGGAGCATCAATAGTTAATAGAAAGCCACTTATGGCTCTGCTCCTGCTAAATCCCCCATCAATTATAAATACTGCATGAATTATTCACTTAACATTGCTTAAGTCGTGGTCTGCACCTAACATTTTTTAAAAAATATATTTATTTAAATAAACAGTCAGGAGATTGTGGACTTGCCATGCACTGTCAGGGGTTGAGCTATGCATTGAAGGGGCAAATTCATTGTACAGAGTGGGTTGGAAACCCCTCGTGTTTCCTGTATATAATATTTATCAGTGGAGGAGGTGCTTGAAAATCCCATCCCAGTGTTCCCACACCTTCAGGCAGGCTCAGGATGGCAATTTTCATCCCTCCCTCATTTCCGATCCAGCTTGGGAAGCAGGAAAATCCAGAAAGAAACAGGGACAGGAGGTGGGGAGCTGCCTGCCAGGCAGATGGCTCTGCCTTATGAATTTTTTAAAAAGAGGGAGTTTTGAGCACTTTCCAAGCCTGGCTCCATCGCAGCGCGGGAGGCACATTGCCTATTGACAGGGGTAGTACTTGGCCCTGGTTGTCTCTGTCTTTGCTCCGGTTTCATGTGCTGGATTTCCTTCATGGAGCTGTAGTTCCTCTTCCAATCAAACCTGGATCCCAGCCTGCAGCAGTTCCTGGTTTCTCAGCTGCTGTGCTCACATCTGACAGCCCAGACCCAGCCGCCTGCTTTCCTCAGGCCGCAGCAGAAACCGAGCCATGGCGAGAGATGGATTTCCAGCTCAGTGTCAATCCTGGGGAGCTTCAAACCAAGCCCTGGTCTCTTTGCTCATTGTCTATGCATGTGTTCTTCTGCTTGTCCCAATGGGGACATGGTTTAGTGGCCATGGTGGGACTGAGTTGACTGTTGGACTTGAAGATCTTGGAGGTCTTTTCCAACCTAATGCTACGATACAAACATCCTCCGGTGGAGCTGTTTGGTGCAGTGCAGAGAAGGATGGAGCAGGGGCTGGGACCAGGTGTGAGACAAGGATGTGTAGGGCAGAGAACACCACATGAGGACCCTGTCCCATGCCTCACCTTTCTGGAGCCATTTTCCCAGAGCATCTCCCTCTTTACCTGTGGGTTTGCCGCAGCAGAGCAGGGAGATGCGAACTCCTACAAGCCAGGATGGACTAATTCCACCTTTTAGACAGGAATTCTTCCAGTAGGTGCTAAGCAATTGCCCAAAACCTTTAAAAAGCTCATATTTCTGTGAAGGGGTACCTAGGTCAGTGCTGAGCCTGGGCACGCCATGGGGGGCGTGTGGGCGCTGTCTTAACATCAGGTTTCTTTAATGAAGCTGTGAAAATCATCAGTACAATAATTAACTACTTCTACTGAAAACTGAAGAGCAGGTGTGAAGATATTCTTCACACTTCTTTGTTTTAAAAAAAAGTGAGATTTGCAGTGTAAATAACCTTTTTTTTTCTGCTGTTTTGATGGCAGATCGCCTTTGTATCCTCTTATCGCCACACCATATAGTCTAGATTTATCTTTTTTCTCCATTTACAAGCTTTAAAGATGGTTTTTTTGGTGGTTTCAGTGAACTTGAGGAGCAAAGCGGGAGCTGTTTGTGCCCCCTGCCAGGAACACCATGCTCCCACCTGGTCAAACCCAGAGCTCCCAGTATGGGCCCAGTCAGACCCAGGGTCTTCCTGAGCTGCTTTTCTTGATGAGTTAATGACCTCAACTAAGTGTAATGACCTCGACTAAGTGTAATGACAAGAAAAAAAGAGAGGTACAATTACCATCAAAGGAAGCCAGTCCTTAGAGGTGAGGTTGGGTGATGGGGGTGCCACGAGTGAAAATGAAACTATATAGGTGCTAATTAGTCGGTTGTACAGCAGACGTGGTTACTGGTTTGCAGTTAAAGTGATAAATTTTTCAGGTCATATCAGCATTTAGGGCTGCTCACCCCAGCGTTTGCCAGCACAGAAAGAGCCACTCGCTCCATCTCGTCTCAGCCGTAGCGATTTTGTCACTTCAAACTTTTGCAAAACCCGCGAGTTAATCGCTTAATTAAGAGTAATAATGATTGATGAATACCGCAGGTGTACGCTGAATTATTCAAATAGCAGCAATCCAAGTTGGGCTAATTAGATTACACTTCACTTCAGGTGGATGGGCGCCCGCAAAGGTTATGTTGTGACAGCAGAACCACAAACAAAAATACAAGGCGGCGGCGAGGACACGGCGCTGCGGTGCCTGCCTCCGCATCCTTTATAGTCCCATGAATTATTTCACTACTGTTTTTGCTTTGCTCTTTTTAACTTAACTTCAAATGCTTCCGAGACAAAATTAGATGAAAAAGAAACTCTTAAGAAAAAAAGAGAGGTTTTCTTCTTTCTGAAGAAAGCCTTTTCCAGAGAAGCATTGAAAGCAAAGCAGGGATGTAGAGAGATGGAGGGGATGGGGGTAGGAGGGAGCTGCCAATGAAGGTGTCCCCTCGCCCCCCCATCCCTGGGTGGGCTCTGGCTCTTGGCGAATACCCTTGGTGAAGCCATGGTGATGCTTGGGGCAATGGTGGGCAGCAGGGTTCCAGCTGATCCCCTTGACAGAGCCTTTAATCCAGGCTCCTGGAAGCAGAAATTAACCCTGGCTTCCTAAAATTAATGTTTTTGTCTTGCCAGCGGGTTGGTACTGCTGGGTTTTGGGAGCGCTGTGCTCTGGGATGATCTGTCTCGATATGCTGTGAACGGGAGAATCTCGTTTGGAAATGTATGCAAAACCAGGCAGAACATATATTTTATTTATTGATTATAAAATATACATCAGCCAGGGTTTCTGAGCTGGTCAGGCTGGTTTCTGCTGTGAGCGACTGACTGGTTTGGGGGAAGGAGCTGGATCTGCTGCTGCTGCTGGTGGGGTTTAATGGTGGAGGATGCTCCTGAGTAGCAGGATCCCAGTTTGGGAAGCTGGAGCACCCTTTCCCTGGGCTGGTACCACATCCCCATCACTCCCCAAACTCCTCTTGCTTGTCATCCTGCTGGTCCAGCATCTTGGTCACACCCCTCGAGATAGTTTCTCATACCTGTGCTTCAGCAGAGCCACATGAGCAGGTTTGTGAGTTTTCTTAATAAATACATTCCTCCCTTTTCTGCTCAGAGGGGGAAAAAAGCCAGCGGTGCTTGGCAGTTCATCCTCAGCGAGGATGTAAATGCTCAGACCAGTTGCTTTATTAGAAGGGAAATGCTGCTTGCATTTACATTTAGATTGAAACAACTTGTGTCAGAGGTGTCACATCATTCCCTGGGATGGCAGCGGCCTGGTGCTGGGACCATTCCTTACGTTTCCATACTGTTTACATTATGAGGATAGCTTTGTCTTGCATTTGCAATTTGATTATATTGACATAATTATTCCCTTCCTCGAGACAACTGCACGGTACAGAGTAAAACACAAAGTGTCACTGTGCAGGAGGTCTGGGGTCGAGCTCTGGAAAGGGTGGGATGTGGGGTTCGCAGCCCCCTCCCCACTGCAGCACCGGTGTTACCAGCCCAGGGCTGCTTGTGGCTCCATAAGCACCAGCCTTTCTATTCTGCACTGATTTGAGCCCAAAATGCTGAGTCGAGCATTTCTCCCCTCTCTGCCCCTGGCCTGGCTGTGGCTCTGCCAGCCTCTTCCTCCTCCTCTTCCTCCTCACTGGCTGCAGCATCCCGGACGCTGTGGACGTGCTGAGCCCATGCTGCAAGGCAGGGCACAGAAACCGAGCGACACCGTTTCTCTCCCCTACGTCTTCTTGCTGCAGATTTATACCACCAGAATTCACTTTATGATAACGCCTGAGCCCCGAGAGCTAAAATTCCCTTTCTGCATCGGCTGGGGCAAGTTGCTCAGCCGAGCACGAGCGTGGAGCAGCCCCAGGTCATTCCTCTGTGTTTAATCACCCCGGGTACCTGGGGCGGTGGAGAGAGTTTTCCCACTGAATGAGTTGTTTTTAACATCATTGCTGTGCTTCAACAGTGTCAGCTCTCATTAAGAACAGGTGTTTCCAGGCTTACATTGAAATTGCCTTTTGGATGATGTGTGGAGAGGGGACCCCAAGGTCACCCATGGCCGTGCAGTCCCCAAAATTACCCCAGAGCCCTGTGCAACCCCTCCTGAGGCCACCGCCTCCTCCCTGCCATGCAGCCAGATGCTATGGACTGGGGGTGCCCTGGGAAGGGGTCACCCAGCCTGGAGCCCCCCTCTCAGCCCTGCTGTGCCCCCATTCCTTTTGGCTGCCATGCAGAAGGCACCAGGGCTGGGGGGACCCCCCTATCCCTTGGGCCATGCTGTTTGCTGCCCCAGGGGATTTTGTTTGTCAGAGGCCAAAGGAAGCGGGGTTGGGGAGCCGGGAGCTGCCCCCCTGCCACTCACTGTCAGGTTCATAACAGCAGAACGGGAGAAAGGAATTAAATGCAGCCAGTGAACTGTATTTAATTTGCGCCGTATCCTGGAGCGGAGGAACTGTCTCAATAGAGGCTCTTATCAGGAGTTGGAAGGACTGAGCTTTTATCTGGCATTGTTTTACTGCCTGCTCTTGCAGTTGCAAATAGCAGAAGCCAGGCACCCAAAGCCTGGGGTGTTGTTCTCTTGGGCTTTTCTCCTCTGGGGGGTCAGTGCTTCACCGTGGGCCCCCTCCTGAGCCCCTGACTGCTCAGGGAGCTGACACTGTCATGGGGAGCCTCTCTGCTGCCTGGGCCACGGGACATCCCCATGCAAACAGAGCAATTTCCACAACAAAACTGGTCCTTTCCATCCTCTGCGTTTGCCCAAGCTGGTAAAGAAGCAAAATCTTGGCAATGCTGAGTTTCAGAAAGCTGCTTGTTGCGGCGTTCAGGTTTTTACTGTTCCCAGCGCGTTTCCAGAAGCAACTGTGATGCTGCGCAACCCAAACCGGGCTGTTTCTCTGCATGCTTTGATGAGCTGAGATGCTCTCCCCCTCTGGCCCGTGCTCCTGGTGATCCCAGCCCTTCCATTATTTACTCTGACAGACTGCCGGCTCCTGCGCCGCCGCCTGTCGCAGCCCGCGCCGCAAATCAGCTCGCACCTTGTCACCGCCGGCATGGCAATTTTACAGCTGGCAGCCTCAATCACAGTGGATTTGCAGATCCTCCTCTTTAGAAAACAGCACCGAGGTTTCCTTCCTACCTGAAAGGATTTGGAAATGGGTGACGATGGTGGTGCGGGTGATGCCAGTTTGGCACCACCGCAATGCCGGGTCCGTGGTGCCATCGGGACTGTGCTGCCTGCCCATCTTTCCCTGTATTTCAATGATGAACTGAGTTTCTGGTTTTTCCTACCAGCTCCAGCGTCTCTGAGAAGGGCTTAGTTTCCCAGCAGGGACACGGTGCTCTCACACCAGGGGCTTTGCCATGCTCCGCACGGGGCGGAGGCATTAATGTTTAATGTCAGATCTGCTCGTTTGCTATATCGGTGTTACGATTTGATTTAGCAGAGCAATGCAGCAGGGCACTGAAATCACAGCTCGAGCACAACACGGTGATGGCAACGTGCACCTGAGGCACCCCATGGCTGTGATGCTGTCCCTGGTCCCTCCATGCCCCCCGCCGCAGTGCTGGGTGTTCCCATCTGCCAACAAAGGATATGTGGGGTGAAGCCAACTCAAGCCCATTGCTTTCCCCAAAGTTTGTTTATGACTTGTCCAGATGATATTCTTTATGTTGGGCTGAGCCATGTGTATGCATCCCCCGTGCTGGTCTGGCTGGCTCAGGAAGTCATCACTCTTCAATAATTATCCATGTGAAGGCTGTTTGTGGTGCTGTGTGCCTCAAACCAAGGTCACCCTTCCTGAAAAAGCTCAGTTTCCCCACTGGTGGTCCCTTACATCCTGCTCAGCACTCAGGATTTTTGGCTCACCTCCTCTGAGCCTCTTCCTTTTCTTGTGTAAAAGCTAAAGGTTGCATTTTTTACAAGCTACTGAGGTGCAGCAGGGTGCAGCAGCAGGGCATGGGGAGCGCTGGGGTTGGGGGGGGTGACTGAAGCCGGATTTTTGGGTGCGGGCGCTAACCCGGTGCCGTGGGTGCAGGAGCAGCAGCTGGCAGAGCTGGCAGCGGTGCGGCAGGTCCTGCAAGCGGACCTGGGGACCTCCATCCGGCGCATCGCCGACCTGCAAGTGGCCCTGGAGGAGCTGCGCTCCAGCGACGAGAGTGATGCTGAGAGGTGAGGTGGGGGTCTG
>NW_010199358.1:0-8039 GCF_000695765.1 Mesitornis unicolor
TCGCAGTGCTCCCTAAGGGCCGTTTAAATCTACAAAGTCTAAAGTCCTACAAAATCTAAAATCCTACCATTACGAATGCCTGGTAAGAGAATTTTGAGTCTTCATAGTTTTGGGTCTCATAATCACCTAACCCATGCACCCCCGTATTGTATACTAGGGGTTTTTGTTCTCTCCAGTGCAGTCCATGAAGCCACAAGTTTCACATACAACAAGTTAGCTGCAAACTCTTTCCAGAATAGTAGGTTTCCCAGCTGTTGGTCAAATACTTCAGCAAGACCTCAAACAAGGACTGTGAGTATTTGAAAATTTCTGATAGTTTGAAAGACTATCACTTTTGTCCAAAGACAGTTAAAGATAGTGAGGGTAGTTAAGGATAGTAAGCCAGAAGACTCTAACCAGAGCTGACCCACTGACATGACTGTTTCCAACACATAAGTTTATCTAGACTGCTTTAAAATTAGGCAAGCCCTTTCCATGAACAAGCTATGCTTGATGATCTTTATGGTACACCCTGTATTTCAACAGTCAAAGAAAGAAATAAAATAGGCTTCTAAATAAGTATTTTTGACGTCGCAAAAAAAACCAAAACTTGGTCTACATCGTGATATATTCTCACCTTTTGAAGTACTGTCATATATTAATTGGATTGTGAGGAGGTAGAATTCTTGTAAAGAATAACAAATATAAAATATAGTAGTATATTTCAGTCTCACAGAAAAAGAAAGGATTGTGTTTACCTCTCTTCTCTGAAGACTTACTTGTGGGAATTCAAAATCCACCGATGCACTGTCAATAGAAATTAGAAATATCTAATAAAATGGTCTTTGTGAGCACAGACCAGCTGTTGGAGCTCTGTAATAAAGTCAGGATCAGCAAGGATGTGGTATAAAGCAGCTGTGCCTTTCAGTTGTTTTACTCAGCTATCGCTGATAACATCTATAACAGGGGAAAGAAACACAGACACTATTTGAGTTCCTACAACACAACTGTTTGCTTGATCCTCTCTTCCCGCTCTCTGAAACTGCTCTGTGTGTTTCATGGAAAGATGGGGGTAGGACATGTTCTATTTTATTGCTTCTATTTTACACTTAGCTTCCTTTCCTTGTTCCATAGAAATTGAGAAAACATCAATTTTTTTTTTCTCCTGATAGTAAGACAAAACAGACTGTTTTGTAATATTCAGTCAGTCTGTCTGCATTTCTAAGTTGCACAGGGAGCAGTTTTGGATCCCAGAGGCAGTTTCATCTCAAAGTTAAAATGAGTTACCAAAAAAAGGAAGAGGAATATTGCAATTTTTTAAAATCTAAAATTCCTATCTAAACAAACGAGTAACAAGTGTTCCATAAACAATAACAGAGAATTTAAACTTGAGAAAGATTTCTGAAGAGCCTCTTTGTAAAGGCACTAATCATTCCTCATGATAAAAAGCACCATTTGAGATAAAGCACTGAAAAGGCTGTCCATGCTATGGTCCTGAATGCTAATGATCATTGCTTTACATAAAGGACAGTGCTGAACTGCAGAAATGAAGCAAATGATTCCTCTCTGCTGCTGACAAATATTTCAGCCATAAGACCTGATTAAGTACTAATTGCTGCCTGGCAGTGAATGCTTTCTGTGGCATCTTGAGATTAAAATGAGGATGTGTAACCAACCAAGAAATTCACTAGATTGGCAATGACCTGTTCCAAGAATCTGATGGACATTTAGTGATATTTTTAACTGTTTTCATGCTGTAGTATTTTTTAAGTTCTCATCATCTGAATTAAAAGATTCTGTAACAGAAAAACCATTCTCTGACTGCTTTGTTTAGAATTTCCACAGAGTAAATGTCATTCCAATTTAGCTTACTGTTTTGGAGAATATTTTGAAGTATGTAGAATAATATGAATCAATATTGCCTGAAGAAAATACATTACTAAAACATTTTATAATATATATTTATTAAAAATTCAATCACAAAAGTGGACCCAAATAAAATTTAAGCTCAAAATATGAGACCTATAGAAAGTAGGTCAAATTTCTTACTGTAGATAATTAATCTGACAAGTGCAGTTCACTTCTTTGTTTATAAATCATTCATGAATCCACACCAATTATATATACATAAGTTGGAAATGGTTCAAGAGTGATTATAAATAAATATTAACCATCCATGGGCATATCCTGAACAGATTATGCAAAGAAATTTTGGCTGTTAAGTCGTTCACATAATGGTGCCTCCATCTGTTTCAGACATTTTAACTGGTTACGTGAAATAAGGGTCTATTGTTTCTGCACTCCCATAAGAGGACAGCAAACTGATGCAAGCCAATGAAAGAACAGAGAATTCCAAATATTTTTCTCCATTGCAAAATAATCTGCTTCTTCCAACTTTAATATAAGAAACTGTAGTTTTATAAGCACGTCAGTGTGCATTTCTAAACTTAGTAGAACAAAAATGTCTGTATTTAAACATTATGGAAAAATGAGAATACTTACATAGAGACTTTTCAAAGTCTGAAGCCATTCTGTAATAGGCTACATTACCTCTGTAATAGGTACATAAGCTGACCAAAACAACAAATTACAATACAGTTAATTTTCATTTCATTCTTTTCATCCTTGGAAACAGCTTCAAATTTCCCCACCTGCTCATCCCTTTCCTTATTACTGTGAAGAACAGTATTTCATGACACTCTGTTATGTGTCTTTTGGTTATAATGCTGACTTTCAGCTTTGGAAAAAAAAGTACATAGTAAAATATACATAGCTAAAGCAGATATATTTTTCTGCTTTAGTTACTCAGGAGAGTGTGTAACAGTGGATTTCTTACTTTTCTAGAGCTTATTCTTCTCTGGAATCTAATGCTTTAATGTTAATCTGTTTCAGTTTGTAGTTCCTATTTTAAGTGTCTCTGGAGCTAAAACATCTTCCCAGGAGAATCCTGTGTATGCAGAACTAGTGAGGCAACAATTTTCTCCCTGACCTTTGCTTCTTACTGAGAACTTGGACTTCCATGGATAAAGAAATTGGTTCTATTTCCTGGAAAGCTAAGAGAAAGAAAACCTCCATCTATTCTGTCAAAATCAATCTGAAAAGGAAATGAAGTTTAGGAAACTTTCCATGCTGAAGAACGCTCTGACAAATAGTTTGCCTATCAAATGGTGATATTGCAGGTAGTCATTTTTATCCAACATAAACCAGAGAGACTATACAGAGATTACTTTGGTTTTATAGTGAGCAAACAGGTACAGAAAACATGGTCACAAAGATTTGCCATTGGTTATCATTGTAATTATAATTTCTCAATCTCATTTAGTTTCATTGACATGTAATGATAAGTGTGTCTGAAACTAAAGAGAAAGACACATACTATTGCAAAATCTGCTTCTTTGAATGTTTTCCGGCCTTGGCAAGATACAGTTGGGACTGACTTGATCTTGGGTGGGCTACCATCCCAACTTCAGAGGGAGGTTGGAGGAGGTGGCTTCTCAAAGTTCCTTCACTTCTAATTTTTTGACCTCCATGTGCTATTACTACTCTCCAGCAATCTCTAGCCATTCCTTCAGCTGAGAGACAGGAATCACCATGGAAGTGCATCTCAGTACAAAGTAAAACAGACCCAAGTGTTGCTAAGGGTAGTTTAAACAAACATGTTTCACTTTACTCTGAAATAGGCTAGAAATGCTCATGTCATCAGTTATCAGTCCCCATAGCTGAGGCTCCAACAATTTCAAACAACTGAAGGGTATTAATGAATAGCCATAGGGTAATGACATCTTAAATTGCTACATCTATTTCAAAAATGAATGTATGACTGTGCCCTAAGGTTCAAAAGGATAGATTAGGAGAAATTAAGAATACTGGTTGGTAAAGACAGTTGCACTGACAATGGGACAAAAATAATCTCAAATTTATACCCCAGCCAAGGGGAAAAACTTCTGTGGAGGGTTTTCAGACCTAATTAGCTAAATAATCACTTCAAAAGAATATTAAATGCAAGTAGAATGACTACAAAGATCGACATAAAGGCTCCTGCAACAAAGAAACACTACATTCTAACCATCAGAAAGCAGAGAAAATAGCTAAAAGTCAAGTTTATAGCCTAAGAAGGAGATTAAAAAGGAAAAGGATAGTTTATAGAAAAGGCACAGAACCTTCAAGTAAGAAGAAGTTAAAATTAAGGGTTATTTAGACAAACTTCAAAAGCTAAACTAAGTGTTTGCTTCTGTTTCAGCTAGGAAAACTGCTTGAGCGTGGTATGAAAGACAGGAGAACTAACAACAATTAAGAATTAGTATTGGTAAATTATAGCGTGAAAAATTATTTTAGTTAAAATATAATGCTTCCAGAAGACCTGAATGAAGGCAAGCATTTAAGAATCAGTCCTCTACTAGGGATAGTGGAAAGTACTAAGATATCCCTACTTGCAGGGATATCAGGGATTCAATAAACAACTTCAAAAAGCACAAACTCCTTCCAATGTATACTTTTTAGAAAACATAACGATTTTAGGTTTTCCTCACAACTTCTTGTGGTTCATGCATATTTTTCAGTACTTGTGTAGGTAAAACTACAGCTATCCACCCAAAATACAGCCTCGTATTCATTTCTAGTTTCAAGTACTTCTTTCTATTCTTTGTAGAACTTGCTGTGAAGAGAAGGGAAAGGGAAGGGAAAAGGGAAGGAAAAGGGGAAGGGGAAACCTATATGCAAACGTATTCACAGATGTGCTGAAGAAATATCTGTGCTGAATGACACAAACCATGACAAGCATGTAATACTATTCATAGTTTCATGGAGAAAAACTGGTTAACCCTGGAAATAATGAATGTTGTATTGAAGGTGTTTCTGTTACTACAGTTATCCCCACATGTGGATTATAGGCCAAAGTGTACTATAATTGCTGATAAATAAAACTGCATTAAGAAAATGAATGGTCAAAGAAATTAAAGAATTAATATCTTGTCATGTTTATGGACTTGTACACATACACATAGATGGTTGTCCATATAGTTTGGCAAGCTCTTTTGAGGGACATCAGGGTCATAAATCAGCAGGTTTTCTACATTAACGAAACTTTGACCAATGTAGCTGACATAAATAATGGTATGCTATACCTTATTCTGAGAGTGAAGATATATAGAGCCCTATCCAAATAAAACTAAGATCTGAGGAATATTCAATACTGTTTCTAAAATTCCTCATTATAAAATTGTGTATAAGGAATGTTTGGCCTAATTAAGAGACAGTATGTGAAATTCTGGAAAAAAGGTCTAAACGGGGATTTTACAAACTAAAGTTTAATGGTAAGACTATAAACAAATAAAGAAACCCAAACCTATTAGCAGAAGCACATAGAAAGTGTGCATTTCAGTATATTAAAAGTATAGTGCAGGAGCTGTGGCTGTTTGCAGAACAGTGAGACAATGAAAATTTTCTCCAATCATCTTTTCTCACTATCTTATTTTAGAGAAGTTCTATACATGCACATCTTTTAACTGCAAGTATCATATGATTCACATTGAGGAGTCAGATCAGGTTGTTGTGGCATATGCTGTTGATTATTCCATAAAATAAGGAGTGACTTTGACTTAGCGAATTAGTCACTACAGTGATGCCTTCTTAAAAGCAATAGGTCTAATAACAGCAAAAAAAAAAAAGAGTTTAACTTTCACAGATGTTCTAATCAATATGAAGTTTAAGAAGCAGCAGAACATGCACTGATCTCATTTGTGCACTGTATCTGAGAAGTATTTTTGCACTGAACACTTCTGACCAGTTCTAGAAGATTATTTAATTTGTAAATGTTAATATCACTTCGCAAGTATACTAAGAAAATGAAAATAAAACCAGGCTGTTATGTCTAAACCAGATCAAAACATTAAGAAAACATTACAATACCTGTAGCTTTTATAACAGGAACATATAGCTGATGGAAACAGATAGCTGAAAGGGCTAGAAATTAGTTTATAACTCTTACTGTAAGTATTGGTACTTCAAATGCAACACTAAATATCAAAATGCATTGCCATCCGAATATTGTTCAATAAATTGTATTAAATGAGCCAGTGGATCTCAATCTGGTTTTGAAGGGCTCTATCACCACTGTAAAAATTTGCAGAGACACAAGGGATGAACATCCCTAAAAATTATACTATGCTGTAGGCATAAGAGGCAATGTCTCCACCATATCAGTGACTGCGACATGTGCCTGAATTGCGAACACTGTAGGTTTGGCTGTCCAAACTTTATTTTCTACTGTGTGTCTATTTATTTTCATGCAAAGAGTTTCTCTACCAGCTTCTCAAAAAGAGTATGTTTGCACTCTTGGAGATGAAACACTCTTTTTACATAATAGAAATTGTATCAACGGTCTCTCCAGCAGAGGTAATACACTTTGTACTTCAGAAACTGTGCTAATATTGAGGATAAAGCACTAATCGGTATCACAGTGTTCTGTTGCATTTTCAACACCTTTAGCCAGGTACTCCACCTGAAGCCATGTCCTCAAACAAATGAGCCCCACATGATCACAAAACACATTAGAGGTCTTCTATGACAGCACACATAGGAAGAACTTGCTGGAAATGAAATGTGACAAAAGAGGGAACAGCAGCTCAAAAAACCCTTCCAAATATAGAAGAAAAATAGAAATAAACTAAAATGTCTTCCTGTCCTTTACATTATTGTGTGATAACTACATAATTATTGTTGTGTAAGAGCATATTTGTAATCAGAAGGTTTTGTCATACTGGAGGATGAGCTGGGGCACAAGGTTGTGATTTCTGGAGACCAATTGAGCAATTTCTGACTCAGGTCATATAAATGGAGATAAGTTTGTTGACCTTCATGCTAATGGCTATTTATGCATGTCAGAAAACACATCTGACTGACAGAAATTACAGTCACCAGTCAAGGGAAAATTAGCAACTATATAGGCCAAATCTGAATGGCACAGAAAATAAGAGATGAAAGCTTGGACATTATTAATTGACAATAAAACAGAGCCTCATAAATATCTCCTTCTATGATCTTTAAATTCATTCAGATATATTTATAAGGAAATTGCATAGAAGCATGTAGGTATGTAGAAATATTCTTGATATTTCAGAATACAGTTATATAAAACTGCAGGCTTATATATTCAGTCAGTATACTGAATATTTTAATCACCAAACACACATGTGAGAAGCCCCACAAGAGTTATATTTTTAAGATGCTATTAAATATAACTGTGTCTATGTGTACATGGATTGTAAACATACAGACATTCATGAATGAAGAAAGCCCACAGGAATGACAGATCACTGTATACATATGGCTATGCAAAGATAGCAGAAACACATGCTTAGAAAAATGTACTTCCTCTAAGGTGTTTGGGACATTCACATAGGTTTGCAAGACAAGGCTTGTCATCTATGGCAGAACCACATCATTCTGAAGAGCCAACTAGAACCAGTGGCACACCTTGATGCATCTGAAAATGTTCAAAGACACCTATATTCAGGCAACTCAATCATATTTATTGAAGCAATGACAACTGATGCGGATTTTATGAATATTATAAGTTAAAATTCTGCCAACAGCCTTTCAACATGGTGTTGGAAAAATCACCACCTATAAAAAAAGATGGTAAAAGACTTAGCTCACATTATATTTATTGTAGTTGATCTCTTCATCTGCGTGAGGTTTTTCAGATATTTTAATTAAGAACAATGCCAAAAGCCTATGACTATGTCTATCTGTTTGCAAGACTGGAGCGTACAACACAAGTGTTTAAACATAGCAAAGTACTTCTTAACAATGGTTTATTAAGAAGTTGATTAATACTTTTCTAAGAGCTGGGATAACTAGCTGTATTATACAGTCTAATAATAGTGGAAACACTTCCATGGGAAGGAAGACTTGACTGGCTTGAAGAATAATTACTGAAATATTTGTCACTAATGGACTAAATTAATTTTGTGAGACTTTTTATTTCATAAGCATTATGATACATGTTTGATATTCACAAAGATAATTGTGATAAGAGGGTCATTAGGGGCAGTCAACAT
>NW_010199359.1:0-9799 GCF_000695765.1 Mesitornis unicolor
TTTATATATATATATATATAAAATATATAGCTTACTTTCACTTTTCACAGTGATTTTGTTTTCAACATTTAATTCTCCAACTGAATCTTATTTTCTTGCTAGATACCACGTACACATTTACAGTATTGTAGAAGTTTGAGTCAGAGGCAGATGGAATAAGATCTCAGAAGAAACTGAGAATTAGAGCATTTTAATATTATTATTTACTGCCTCTGTAAGATCCATGTAAGATGGCCTATGAACTTGTTCGGCTTCTGCCACTGAAATGGCTTCAAAGGGCAATACTAACATCTGTTTCCCAGAGGTGTGCTTGTTATTGATCAGCTCGCAAAGAAGGTAATACTTTATCTCTGTCCTCTTCAATTGTTAAATTGAGTTCAGATCATCCAAGAGATCCATGTGGAAACTTATTTCTGGCCTCCAATATATCATCCCATCACTGAAAAGCCAGATTCTGCAGCATCAGTTTGGTCACAGTGAACAGAAGCCAAATGGTTATTAGTTGCTTCTGAATGGAATTGAAAACAATGTCTGCTTGCCCAGCAGCCTGGCAAATGAGTTTGTTTGCTGCATCTATCTTACCAGATCTTTCTAAAGAGTATCTTTGTAATCCAGTTTTTCCTTATTGTGTCACTATTTACTTCCATCATGACAGCTGAAATCTCTTTTCCACCATCCCTATGTTTCTGTTCAAAATTCTGCTGCAGCCTCATTCTCTCAGTGCACTTTTCTAACCACAACTTTCCTCTTTTCCCCCTACTTTGTAATTCACCCAGTAGCTGGGACTCCCAAAACAAAAGTGCATTTTTACCTCCAAAATCCTTCAGCACTGAGCCCTAGCTATACTCATACTATGATACAACTTCACAGTTACAGACAGTGAAGTCCGAAGACACACATCTTTCCAGTTTTAAAATGTCAAGTTTAACCTTTCCATACCTCAGCTTCCCAACCTACATCATAACACCTACTTGACAGGGAAGCCAACAATTCAAATTAACTGTTTCAAAGTCTTCTGTATCTTAGAGTGGGGAATATCTACAGAATTACAAAATAATTGGTTGCCTTGCAGTACAAAGCAGTTTCAAGAAAGCAATTTGAAAAAATAAAGGAAGTATATTTTAAAAGGAGCATCTGTTCCAGCTCGTCATTTCCAATTTTCCCTAAGACTGGCCAGTGTATTCAATAACAAAATGAATTATCAAGTTCACACTAAGACTAGTTACTTTATTTCTCCCCAGGAGCTGTTCTTTCTGTTATTCATATTATTTGCGCACTTTGCCTTTTATTTATTTATTACTGGGAAATTGGTCTGAGAACTGATTGATGAAGTTGCTACAGCTTCCATTTTTTAATTTAAATGAACTATATCTGCACTAGAATAGGTGTTTTTTTATCTTCTCTGGATTCACTTTCTGTATCTTCTTTCACATCTTGCTGTTAGTACAACTCATTCTTCTGGCCTCCTGATATGGAAGATCAAAAAGCTGTGAATTCTTAAACATATCCCACCAATTTCTGTTATAGATCTGATAACTGCTATTTTTAGGATAAAATTCTGCTAAATTGCCTACAGAAAGTGTCATGCCTACATGAGCATCATGCCTGTAAGTTTTGTAGTTCTAGAACCATAAAAACTTGAGGTTGGAAGGGACCTGCGAAGATCAGCTAGGCTAACCTGCTTCAAACTAAGCAAAGTCAGATCAGGTTTCTCAGGGTCTTGTTCACCTCAGGTTTGAAAATCTCCAGAGATGGAGATCCCAGAACTTGTCTGAGAAAACTGTTTTAGTGCTTCATCACTCATTTTTATTTTCTTTCCCTCATAGCCACTTGGAGTTTCCTTTGATGCAATTGGTATCCGTTTCTTCCTGTCCTTTTGCTGTACACAGCAAGACAAATCTGGCTTTGTCTCTATGATCCAAGCTTAGAGGATCAATTAAGCAATTCACTGGGCTATGACAATCACTGTTGCTATAACTTGGATTAAGAAATCATGTTTATCCACAGATTATGTGCAAATTCTCCCAAATTGCATAGTAGTATTTGACCTTGATGTGAACATTTGCAAAGCCTCCAAGTACTCTGGATGCCTAAATGTTTTTATTTCTAACTTGATTCTTTTCAAGAGCTTGAATTTCAGAAAAGTCCTTTTTTCCTCTCCCTTTGAAAATGCAGCATTTTACAGAAGAGGCTTCTACTTGAAATGGTGTGACACTGACGATGGTGGAACCATTGTCATTGATCAGTGTGAGCTCCTGCTCAGCAAAGGTATATTGATAAATTCCTCAGTATCTTGTGGATGAGTTAGACAGCAGCTACTGAAGAAGTAAGTCTCACAGAACCCTGGAGCTAGGCCATTTTATTTTATGAAAGGCATTGAAAATGTCTGAAGTTTGGCTTGCAAAACCTGAAGTACCTGTAATCAGCAGTCACGCTTCAAAATCTTGGCCTCAGGCTTTGTTTATTGGACAGTCTTGTGTCAAATAACATGTAAGCAAATCACAAATGAAGCAATTTTCAAGAATTTATAGTACCTCCAACAAATAAAGAGGTTTACCTTTTAGGTCACAACTCAACCTTAAATCTCTTTCCATAATAAAAAATAAATTAATTCTCTCTCAGTTTAGTCTGTCAGTTCTTCAAGGATTTTTCTAAAACTTTAGGCATCTAGCTGCTGACTCCAAAATTCTTCAGGATCTGACCACAACCTACTACTAAGTTATAGGCAAGATACTTTTAGAGTGACCTCTTCTTGAGTTTGACCTGAGCTTTGACAGAGCTTAGTTTTACTTTAATAAGGAATGCCAACATCTTAGCTATCAGCCCATCCATCCTCAGCCCTGTTAAATCCTAGCTACTGTTAAAGAGATGATTTAGTAATGGAGATAGGGTAGACCTTATGTGAGGGCAGGTTCCTTCCTACTGGGTTGCTTAAAAACACACAGGTTGGTTGCTAGTCTGTTACTGCAGAGATCATACAGTTCTGGGAGTGAGCTGAAGTGAGAGATTAATGAGTTCATAGAATCACAGAATGATTTGAGTTGGGAGGGACCTTAAAGATCACCTAACTCAACCGCCCTGCCATGAGCACTAGACCTGGTTTACTGCCTTCCACTAGACCAGGAATACTTTTTCCCTCCTTTAATTGTGGCAGAGCTTATAGCAGGGCACAGCCAGGATGCTTACTAGTGTAGACATGTGAGACATTTTAATGGAGACAGAATGAGATTGTGATTGCCCTATATACAGCTAGCAAAAATCCTAATCAACCAGTCAGTCACAACAACCTTCCAGAACCCAGGAAGCCTGTCAGCCTCACACTTGCAGTACCCAGGCCATCTTAGGGGTAATTAAATGGGCTGGTGCAAAAATGGTAATCTTCTTTATTTTCCCAGACAAGCCTGCTCCCTGATGAAAGCACAAGCATTCATGTAGGTATGGTTCAGAAAAAAAAGGGAAGAAGAGGGATGGGAAGGTAAAGCATGGCCAGGCAAGGCAGGGCAAATAAGGGAGAATACTCAAAAATATCTTACCTACAGATTTGTTCTTAAATAACCTTAAGAAAACCCTCACTCTTATTTTCCATAACAATACCACTTAAGAGATATGCTAAGCCAGAACTATGTCTTTCTTCAAATGCCTGTTTCAATATTTAAATACTTGCTGTTTGTTAAAAAATGTGTTAGGGTACCAAAGTTTCTAAACATGTTTTATCAAGTGAAGGAGATGTGAGACAAAACCAACTGGATTACCCCTGCATTTTTATAGTTAGGGGAATAATATGTTTTGTTCCATCAATGTGTCCACTTTACATTATTCAGCACAAAGCTTTGTGAAATAAGAATCATGGGAATATCACAATATAAAGGAAAAAGGTACAAATAACAGCTTCATAAACTGAGAAATGTACATAAATAAATCAAGTAGATGGGGGCAGTTTGCTTAGCTGGCAAGAAAAAAAATATGGAAAATCTGCTTGTTAAACAATAACCACAGAGTGTGCTTTTATGATGTTTTTCACCACAGTAATTCATATCAGAGATAGAAGCAGTTGCATGTTAAACAAAATCATTCAGCATTGTTTTCCTCACATTACAAAGAGCTGACTTATGTTGTTTTCAGATGCCTCCCATTAGAAAGTAAATATTCCTCTGATGTTATACATTTCAGAAAATTTAATAAAGATGAACTGTAAATAAAGTCGCAGGGAGATTTCAGACAGTTTTATTAGCAGATTGTTGAAAAGAAAAGAAAATTAAATACAATAACAGTAAACGTGGTTCTCACATTGAAACCAGGCTCAAATAACTAGGCTACCATAGAAAAATTTCCAATTCTTGCATTATGATGTAAAAACAGATTTTTGTACAGATTTTGTACAACAAAATTCGTAATAACCTTTTTTCATTTTTAGAAAACTTTAAATATATAGATAAAAATAGACAATTTTCATAGGTCCTACATGAAGATGAGTATGTTCTGTTCCAAGGGCTTGCATAGAGCGCAAATGTGGTTATAATATAGAACAACTAGACATTAATATCTTTAAGATTACAAAAGCTTATAAACAATAACATGAGCACAACTTTTCTTCATAATCTATGCAAAAAAAAATCCAAATCAAAAACCAAAAACAAAATACCAACCCAAAACCTGTGGTAACTAAAGAGGGGCAAAAAATTCAACTTACGGTAACATCTCATGGTCTGTAATATTTACACGGTTTTTAGCAAGATTCTTTCTAAACATCCAGCTTATAAATTGATTCCCCTTTAATCCTTAACATTTCCATTTATGTACCAAGCCAAACACTGAGGCATTCCCAAAGGTCTTGAAAGTATATACTGTAAAACTACTAAACCTACTTACAGGTGACTCTATGCAAGGAGCAGAGCAATGGTAGATGCTACTACATATTTCAGTTGTAGGCTTTTAATTCTCTTTCTGATATGAATGATTCAAAAGCTTGCCACAAGTCCATCTAACTTTACAGCTGTTAACCCTTTAAAGACTGCATATGAAAAAACTGGAGCACAGAATCCCATATGTGTTCAAGCAACTATGAAAATTATGAAAAAATCATGGTTAGAAAATAATATCACTACAAAGTATTAGGTAACAATATTTAATGAAAAATATTGCTCAATATTTCTTTAAAAAAAATTACCGTGATGTGAACTTGTATATACATCTTTCTATTGGTAAGAAAGGATTGTAGTGAAGTAAATATGAACTACACAAAATAAATGTGTACCAGTATTGCAAGGAAGACCTACAAACTATAGAAGCTCAGTGCTAGAGTTTACAAAACATTAGATTTTTTTTTGACAAAATAATATTAATATCCAATCAGAACTATTTTTAAAGAAATATTTGCTTTAAGTTAGGCTTCTTAGATATTTAGGGTTTTGATATGTTTCCATGTAATAAATAATATTTTATATGCATAAAACATTAGATGAAGAAAGCATAATCACAAAACTTACAGTAATAGCACTGATTCACAAAATCAGTCTTTAAAGGGGTAACTCAAAAGTACGCAAAGCAAAGAACATAACTTTTAGTAATGTAATAAGCACTGTGTTGCAGCTTACTTCCAGTTATCAGCACAAAGGTGAAAACACATATTGTAGCTTTCATAAAGACAGTGAAAGTAACACATAACCACCCATCCCTAAGACAAGGTGGGAGGGACAATAGACTTCAACTGTATCACTCAGTTCTACGTGGAATTGGACTGATACATCAAGTGTTTGTTAGGTTTTCTTTTTTTTTAGCAACATTGACGTAATATGACATTAACATATAAAAATATTTCTGGCATTTTGACTTGCTGCTCAGCCACAGTCCATTCTTAAAAGTGCACTAATCAGGGCACTAACCAGGGCTCAATATACAAATAAAAGTGGCTGATACAGAATTCTGACTTGTTACCAGATGCTTAAGATCTCATTCAGTAATACTGTGACTCCAGGACAAATATTTACATGCCTGCATGCGTTAAAACTAGAAAGGTGTCTTTCTGACCAACAGGGTGACAAAACAATATTATCTAAAATTTTCATTTCCTAAACTCTAGATTTCTACTGCATACATAATACCTTCCTTGTGTGATTTGTGTTATATACTGTACATGTGACCAACAGTTTGATAAGAAGCAAAGTCTTCTATTTCATAAACCCCTGCCAGTTTACAATGAGAAATTATTACTCTTTTTATCGTATTTTTTTATTTTAGGAAAAGAGACTTTGTGAACAGTAAAACAGTTTGTTTACATTCAGCATTTCTTTTCACTTACACAAAATTCCATTTCACTTAATGTAGTCTAACATACACGTGTTGGTCTCTTGGAAAGCATGTGGAAAAAAACATCTTTAGAAGAAAACCCACAATCATAGTTTGAAAACTGAATGTATCAATTTTTTTTCTTTTACCTTTTTTTTTTCCTTTTTTTTTTAATAAGAATCCTCTTATGCCCTCTACAAGTTCATTTCTGAGCTGTCTTGCTGGTTTCGGTATAACAGTCTGTAAGTGTACTTGGACACGGCTGGAAGGATCATTTGATGTGCTCAAATATAGAATCATCAGAGGAGGACAGAGTCTGCATTCCTTGAAAAAGGGAATACTCAGCCTTGTTCTGACCCGCCTGTTATTTTGGATACAATAGTCCGGCGCAGAGACGCAGATTTTCACTGTAAGAAGAGTGCTACTGTACATTTACAAACATTCTCTATGTCTCCGGGTTGAGCCACAGGAGATAACCAAAGGAGGACACTCTTGCAGAATTCTTTACATTTTTGAAGAACATTGATAAATGAAGTTGAGGAAGTTGGCTTGAAAATGCTTTGTTTCCACAGAACTCCTTATAAGCCAATGTCTTACTGCAAAGTTCTTTACCGTAGCACAGGTATAAAAAGGAAAAATTCAGTACATGACAGTAGTTTTCAAATAAAGTCTTCCATCTAAAATATGAAAAACAAACATTTGCTTTATATATTTTTATCTGCAATGAATCAAAGAGGAAACAAATGCACAAGATTGAAAATCTCAGCAGAAGTAGCCCTCCCATAAATCTGTAAAATGCCACCTATGGTTCTTTCTGTTTAAAACAAAATTATAAAACCTGAACACCACCATTGCAATTTCATCTGACAGTGGTCAAATTAACCCGGTTAAAAATTACATGCCCTTTGCAAGTTGTGAATACTGTAACACCTTCTAATGCTTTAATATATGCTGCACTCGTACCAGTGCTAGGGCACTAGGAATGTAGGTGGAGCCTCTGTGCATGTGTTTTTACTGATATGCAAACTTAACTGAATAGTGCTGAACAGCAATTATTTCCTTCATGGTTGCAGAGCAAAAATCTTCTTGCATGCAATCGTTAGTCCTCCCATCACTAAAGGCACAGCTCATACTTTCTGATTTAGCTATGTTGTTAAATATACCATGTAATGTAACCATTGTGCACGTTTGTAGCTATCTATATAGAAACCAGTATAGGATATTTAATCGGTTTCAGTGAAGTATAGCCTCCTTCCCCCATAAATGAGATTAACTGAACAATTACTATGTTAAAGATGTAAGCACGTCTCTCTCAACATTTTTTCCACCCAACTGAGGAGGATATATTTAAGTGAGGTATGTGTGATGGAGAGGGAACATGAGAAAGAATAAGCTCACCAAGCTAGTAACTGTTGATCTAGGAAAACTTGAAGAGAACATTCTGCCATAACATATTTTTACCTAATTTACAAATATAAAGCAATTTTTTCCTCACTAGGGACACAAACATCTTATATGCCTCTCATCTCATATCAATACAAAGATTTTTTTTTTAAACAGGAAACAGACAGAAAACCTTCGTAGTTTTCTGTTCTGTAGGCTAAAAAGCATTGTTCCCGTGTGAGTAAAACACATTATGAAACATATTCGTCCTCCACAGTGTATAATTACAAAAGACTACTTGTATTTTAGAATATAATGCATCTGGAAGTACAAGCTGTATCTCAGCTCCTGAAGTCTGCATGAAAATCTTCTTTTGGTCCCAGTGAAATCAGCAAATATTTATAAGATTTCAGAGGTTTTTGTTTCTTGTTTGGTTTTCTTACTCTAAACTTTTTATTCCAAATGAGTCTTTAAAATTCTTATTAAATACACAGGAAAAGAACTGTGTGAGATGATTTTATATAAATGTGTGCTGAAATTTTTGAAATGCGTGGCCATCATTGAAATGCACAGCACCACTTCCACAAGCTTCCTATATCTGCTGAGAGAAAGAAACATTTAACTTGAAAGCAGACAAATGTATATCACATACAGCTGTAAAAATTTGGCCCTTCTGTGCACCTCTTTCCAATTTTTACTGTCTAGTTTCTACCAGACCTGCTGGGGACAAAAAGAAACCAGCAGAATTGCTCACTCTGTCAAGGTGATTCCTATCTAGTGTCCATCTGGTTCTCCTTTCCCACTACTAGTTTTCTATTTCAGGCTTCTCAGGTGTACTCCTTTTTGCTACTTACTCCAGTCTTTACATTTTCCTGCCCCTTTTCTCTACGTTTTTACATTCCTAGCTTTTTTTGGCAGAGTAGATGATAACTTTCCCACTACTTAGAGTGCTTCCACTCCGAACCCTTTCCACATTCTCTTTGCTCTATATGGTCTTTGTGCACTGAAGAGAGATAAAAAGAAATTGAGTGAAGTCTTAACATAAACACCTTTTATTCTTCTTTGATGGATGAAGAGCAACCAAAATACTTATGGGAATCCAGGAGTGAAAGCAGGAACCCCTGAAACGGAGTTTGGTAAAACTGAAGGCCCAATAAACCATCTTAAAAGAAAACCTGCATCAAGTACAGGATAGTCAGAGGTACTACTAGCTATAGTTGCATATAATTCTCTCAAACATATTGAATAAACACAGTAGACATTTACAGCACTAAAGCTGTCTAGATACCTCTGCAGGAGAATTACTCTGCATATATACCAGCACTTTGGCTAACCTGAATGCACACTGGCTAATGAGTGCTATGCATAATTCCCACACCTAAACATTAAGATAACCTAAAGTCAGTAACTTGTATTTTATTTTACTATACTAGGTCTCCATATACCTTTAAATATAAAACATTTATTAAAACATATTCTCAATTAAAAATACAGCTGTAGGAAGCAGAATTCTTTCAGCAGCCAACAAAAGGTGAACAATCTGCAGAGAGCAGCCGTACATTTTCAAAAGTCAGCTCTATTTTACACTGCTTAAGGACGCAATCTGGCAGTGAAGTCAAGGAGGTTCTTCACTTTTAATGGAAGTCACTATCGGATCCTGTATTCTGTATCCACAATGAACAATAATAGAAATGGGCAGCTGTGCAAGGCATCTGCCTTAGAAAGTAAGAGGATATTTGTTTATATAACTTACAAACATTTAGGATGCATATTATACAATAAGCATAAATCTTCCTGTTCCTCAAATAAGTACATTAAAAGTGCAATTAAATCATCTGTATTGATAATGGACTTAAAATGCTATATAAGAACTCAGCAGCTGATCTAATATCACTGCTGGCCTTATTATAAAATAGATATATTCTCTATTAATGTGTTTGATTAATTCCCCTAACATATGGTAAAATGCAGCAAGCATTAGACGTATCAAATTTAAAATAAATTCTGCCATCTTATGGTATAGATAAAGGAATTCTACAATTAAGTAATACAAAGTAAGAGTTCAAAAGTTGCTAAGAATTGTAAAATGTTTCCTTTATTTTCACAGAATTACAGAATTTTAGGAGTTGGA
>NW_010199360.1:0-2969 GCF_000695765.1 Mesitornis unicolor
TGCGGTCCGCCCCCACCCCCCCCAACCCCCGCATCAAAGAGACGGGGCGGGAGCAGCCCACCCCCTCGTGCAGGACCGTGGGTGCCTATGGACCCCATCGGGACCCCCACAATATAGAAACCCCTATAGAGATCCTCAGAGTGCTATGGGACCCCATAGACCCCATGGGGAGCCCCATAGTACTACAAGACCCTATAGACCCCATAGAGACCCCTAGAGAGACCCCATAGGGCTATGAGATCCTATAGACCCCGTAGGGTCTCTTGTAGTGCAATGAGACCATATAGACCCCATAGGGACCCCAATAGTACTACAGTACCCTATAGATCCCATAGGGATCCCCCATAGCTCTATGAGACCCTATAGACACAATAGGAACCCCATAGGGACCCCCATAGCGCTATGAGACCCTAGAGACTCCATAGGGACCCCCATAGCACTTCAAGACCCTATAAACCCATAGGGATCCTCATAGTGTTACGAGACCCTGTACCCCCATAGGGACCCCTATAGGGAGCCCCATAGCACTGTGATACCCTGTAGACTCCATAGGGACCCCTATAGCACTTCAAGACCCTATAGACCCATAGGGACCCCTATAGTGCTACTGTACCCTATAGACCCCGTAGGGACCCCATAGAGACCCTCATAGTGTTATGGTACCCATAGAATCCGTAGGGACCCCCATGAGGACCCACATAGTGCTAGGAGGCCCTATAGATTCCATAGGGACCCCATATGGACCCTCATAGTGTTACAATACCCTATAGACCCCACAGGAACCCCATAGGGACCCCCATAGCGCTATGATACTCTACAGACCTCATGGGGACCCCCATAGCACTACGAGACTGTGTAGATCCCATAGGGACCCCCATTATGCTATGATACCCTATAGATCCCATAGGGACCATCATAGCACTACGAGACCCTATAGACCTCATGGGGACCCTATAAGGACCCCATAGCGCTACAGTACCCTATAGACCCCATAAAGACCCCCATAGGGACTCCCATAGTGCTACGAGACCCTATAGACCACGTACGAACCCCCAATAGTGTTACAAGACCCTATAGATCCCATAGGGACCTTTGTAGGGACCCCCATAGTGCTACAGTATCCTATAGACCCTATAAGAACCCCCATAGGGACTCCCATAGCTCTATGATACCCTGGAGACCCCATGGGGACACCCATAGCACTATGAGACCCTATAGATCCCATAGGGACTCTCATAGTCTGATGAGACTGTATAGACCCCATGGGGACCTCCATGGTGCTACTATACCCTATAGACCCCATAGGGACCCCTATAGCGCTACAAGACCCTATAGACCCCACAGCGACTCCCATGGGGCCCCCAAAGCACTATGAGACCCTACAGACCCAATAGAGACTCCATAGAGACCCCCACAGGGACCCTCATAGTGCTATGTTACCCTATATATCCCATAGGGACCCCCATAGGGACCCCCATAGTGCTGCAAAACCCCATAGACTCCACAGGGATCCCATAGGGACCCTCATAGTGTTATGATACCCTATAGACCCCATAGGGACTGCTATAGTGCTACAGCACCCTATAGACCCCATAGGGACCCCCATAGCGCTGCAAGACAGTATAGATCCCATAGGGACCCTCATTATGCTATGATACCCTCATAGCACTATGAGACCCTATAGACCCCATAGGGATCCTATAGGGACCCCATAGAGCTAAAGTACCCTATAGACCCCATAGGAACCCCCAGAGGGACCCCCATAGCACTATGATACCCTATAGACCCCATAGGGACCCCTATAATGCTATGGTACCCTATAGACCCCATAGAAACCTCATAGGGTTGGAAGCCCTATAGACCTCCATAGAGACCCCCATAGTGCTCAGATCCCCTATAGAGCCCCATAGGTACCCCATAAGGCTGTAGTGCCCTATAGACCCCCAGAGAGATCCCCAGAAGGGATGGGATCCCCTATAGAAGCCCCCTATAGATGCCCCCATAGTGACTGGAGAACCTTTAAGTGCCCATAAGGACCACCACAGGATCCCCATAGGGTCTGGATTCCCTATAGACTGCACAGGGGTGATCTGGGGATCACCTATAGGGCTGTGGCATCCCCTATAGACCCCTAGGGGGATTCCAATAGGGCTGTGGCATCCCCTATAGACCCCTAGGGGGATTCCTAAAGGGCTGTGTCATCCCCTATAGTCCCCTAGGGGGATTCCTATAAGGCTGTGGCATCCCCTATAGACCCCTAGGGGGATTCCTATAGGGCTGTGGCATCCTCTATTGTCCCTTGCAGGGCTGGAGCATCCCCTATAGACCCCTATAGCTCTGGGGTATCCCCTATAGACACCCAGATCCCTCAGATCGTCCCCAGGACCCTCAGGGTGGTCCCCATGTCCCTCAGGGGGGTCCTCTGGTCCCTCATGGTGGTCCCCAGGACCCTCATGGTGGTCTCCAGGTCCCTCAAGGTGGTCCCTAGGTCCCTCAGGGTGGTTCCCAGGACCCTAAGGGGGGTCCCCAGGTCCCCCATGGAGATGTTTGGACACCTGAGACCCTCAATGTGGTGCCCAAGTCCCTTAAATTGGTCCCCAGGACCCTCAAGGTGGTCCCCAGGACCCTCATGGTGGTCCCCAGGTCCCTCAGGGTGGTGGCCCAGGACTCTCAGAGGGGTCCTCAGGTCCCTCAGGGTGGTGGCCCAGATGCCACCTGTGTCCCTCGGGCGAGGGCGGGTGCCACCACCCAAAAAGTTCGGAGCTGATGGAGCCAAACTGATCTCCCCGGACATTTCGGGTGCCCCCGGGGGTGGGCGGGCCCTGGACCCCGTGGGTAGAGCCTGGGGCGGGGGGGAAGGAGGTGCCCGAGCTCCCGAGTCCTCCCGTGCCCACGGCGTGGGTGGCACTGGGACATCCCACGGTGACAAACTCAGTCGCAGGGACCCACAGGAGGTGAGGGGACCCCGG
>NW_010199361.1:0-16792 GCF_000695765.1 Mesitornis unicolor
CCACCTCGCCCAGTGCTTGGTTTCATGCTTCTCATCTATTATATCCAAGCAAGCACTCACTTTGGACTCGTGTATTTAATAGCTTTGGAAGTGGTATTGTCACAGGTGCAAAGCGAGCAGGAACATGTAACTGCTTATTACTGCAAAGTCGTGGCAACAAAAGATACAATGTTCTGTTGCCTGTACCTACCACCAATAGTATCATATTTCTACAGGCAAGAGCAGGATCCAAAATAACTTCACTAATTTCCCATTAATTTTTAAAGTACAATTGCAATTAACTTATTCACTGGGAAAGCTAAACGACATATTTTGGCTTTAGAAGTGGTAAAGAAATATGGTGGCATCTACATCACTTGGTAATGAGACTGGCAGAAGGAAAACTTCCATCAGCTCTGTTCATTAGTCCTAATTGCTCTTCACCGGTAAGCATGCCTACCTCTAGACTTTAATTACCTTATATTAACTGTTCATGTGATTCAAGGGCAAGACAATGGGAAGGGTGACAACCATGAGAACACAAACTTTGTTGTCAACTGAGGAAAGAAAAGCTTTATTTACAGACTGAAATAAAGTGTTTTGCTGCAGTGAAACTGCTTCTGCTCATGGGTGTTACTGTAGTAGATTAAAAAGGTAGCTGGTCAACCTTTCATGATAGGATTGTTTGTATATATTGGAAGTATATAATGCTTAAGTTTAATTTGTTAAATTTTCCTTGAAAGTCGAAAAAACAAAGATCATAAACGCATTCCTTAATTTAGCTTAACTTCATCTCTCAATAGTATAGGACCTTCAGATTCCCTCAAGCTTCTAATAAGAATCATTCAGTGAAGCCCCGAGAGAGATCTGAAAAGCTGAAATAGAAACAAAAAAGAGAAAAATTTGATTCTTAGAACAGGTTGGATATTGGAAGAAACTCTTTTTAGGCAATTATTTGAAAAAAATCCATTTATAAATCAGTAACAAATTAAGCTAAAATTTCTATTATTATGAACACAAAAAGCATCTAAAAGGAAAAAGCCAGAGAATGTCAAATGCAATTTGCAACAAATCCTGGATACAGCTTGTTCTACCATCCACTGCAATCAATAAAAAAGCTTTTACTGATGTTAATGGTTTGGGACCGAGGCCTACAAAATGTGCAGCTTTATCCTGGTGATGGAATCGTATACAATTTTGCCAAGTTTGGCACATATGTTGAGCCACAATTGAAAAAGTTACCAAACATCTCATTTGTAAAAGCATAGAAGAGTAGAAATACATTTGTAGAACTGTAGCTGTTATTTTTTTTTAAGTTGGTATTTGATCATGGAAGATATATTTTAAAATATATATTTCTCAAGTCTAAAAACTATGTGTTAAACTTGTCTTGTCATGTGTAATGTGTGACTTTCTGTAGGTTGGTTAGAATCAATTATTAAAGGAAGTCAGTGGCATAAACCTGTCTTCTAGCTTTACAAAATTATTGCAAAATTTTTATGATGTTGGATTAAAAAAAAATCTCATTTTTTGTAAAAAATGTTTAAGCTTTTGACCTGATTTAAGTATCTGGTTCAAACCAATAACTCCTAAAAAAATAAAGTGGATAGCAGCCTGTTTGTTTATGATTTCTGAAGAGGTGTATGGAGATGCTTGCGAAATACTGTTTCCAACTATTTACAACTGAGTTTTTTACTGCCATGTCCCAAGTTATACATCTTGATGACTACTTGCAAAATTGCCATATCAGTGAAGTTACTACTAAGCAAAGATTTTGTTGGCAGTGGTATTAATAGGAAAAGATGTAATGAAACTTAAGAATTGTTAGTTTTCATTTTTAAGCTTTAAAAAGAATATTACTATTCTCTGAACAAGAGAGGGAAAAAAAAAGATATCTAAGTTGTTTTTTTAAGTACATATTTATAGCACTTCCTTGAAAATATGTTTTTTTTACATAGAGTTTTGCAACTGTCTTCAAAGCCAGTAATGGCAAAGTCATTTTCTACTGAACATGAAATATAAGGAGAAGAAATAAAACCATGATACTTGATTGGTTTTATCCTCTAGGAGAAACAGATTTATGAGTGAGTCTTTGATATCTGATTAGGGAATCCTCATTAAACTTAGGAATCTATAGAGTAAAAAACAAAATTGAAAACAGATGATAGTGACTGACACTATTTAATATATGGGAGCTCTGGCAAGTTACTAAAATAATGGAAAAAAATTATGTGGCTTTTTTTTTTTCAGTTCACCAAGGACAATCTAACATGCAGGTCAGTTCATTACTGGACAGCAAAGTGCTTGCTGAATTGGCACGTAAAGTGTACGGCAACAGCTTTTGTGGACTGCCAGAGCTTCAGCAGTTTCTGGTGAAGTAAAAGGACTGAGCATCTCATGAATAAAGAAATATTCCTATAACTTCTATTAAATGCATCTTTTCACTGCTAAGCACCTGTTTTATGTAAGTCTTATGAAAAATTTCAGTCATGACTTATCCGCAAGTCTCATCATTTTCATTCACTTGAGGTTCACAGGAAGTAATCATTCAAGAAAGAAGCTATCAATAATATTTATGAAAAATGGTGTCTAATGCTTGTCAGATGTCATTTTATAACACTTGCACATACAAATGAAAGTTCATACTGCACAGGCTTCTTGAAGATGGTACTTAGTCTGATCCCAAATACTTTATCTGATTGTATAACTCCCAAAATAAATCAAATCCAGCTTAGTGTATCTCTTCATGGCTGCTTTCCTTATTCTCTCTTTTGCTATCTGTGCAGTTTTTAGAGTTCTGTAAGAGAACAGTTGCCTTTCTGACAATACAGCAAGAGTAGCAATAACTAAATTTTGTGGGAATTTTATACTCAAATACCTAGTTCTTCATGTATGTAAAAAAGGAGTAGTCACAGAGTCATTTGGTATGGCTACTATATACATAAAGTTGAATAAAGTTTAAAGAAAATTACCATTACCTTGAAACAGAGCCTATGCTGACACAGAAAAATACGATCCTTTTTTCTACAGATGAGTTCATGTGATTCATCTATTCCAGCAGGAAGAGTCAGGGCACAATGGTCTTTCCTTAGTTGTCTATTTTAATTGTCAATGACTTGAACTTTTTTACTATCTCTAAATCCAGTTACTTCATATAGAAAGACAGGAGCAGAATAATATAACTTTTCACCGATTGTATTTTTTCCATATTTAAATGGTAAATTTTTGAAACAAAAATAATAATGGTCTTGGGTATATATGTATTTACACCCATATAACTCTGCATCCAGTTTCTTGATGCTTTTTATTTAACAATTTGTCTAAATTGCACAATATAATTGATGAAGTAAATGTTAAATATAGCCTGTAAAATTATCTTGTCCATAAATTCACGTAGTATTGTAGAAGTCTATGATAGTATAATGCATGCACCTCTATGCTGTAATCTGTTACCACTGATGTCTTCAATACATTGAACAATAAGTATTTTCATCACTGATGATTTTTCATTGATTCGCAGAGATTCGATTTTACCATAAGCATCAAAATAGCATCTCAATGGACTGAATTATATACCTCTGTATTTCCAAATTATAAGATATTGACAAAACCAATGATTAATACATGAATAAACATTTTTCTTTTCATGTAACTAGATAAAAGCTGAAATGCATTTAGTATTCGTCGCAGTGCAATACTTTCTTGCAAATCCAGAATGTGGTTAATAGAGCTTTTGGTCAGAATTTTACACTGAAACATTTTGCTGTTTCTTACTTACGTTTGTACTAATTATTCCTGGACAGTTTTGAAAGTATTAATTGGCTTTCTACCATTCTTGTGACTGAAGATTTCTTAGAAAATTCTTATTCTTAGTTTGGGCCAATATCTAGCAGAAAGCACAAATGAATTTACATGAAAAAGCGTTTGGCAGAAAACTTAGAATTAAGTAATAGTATTGAAGATTCAGATGAAAAAGCTTTCTTGCACAAAGCTTTCTTGGTTTCTAGAATTTCTAGCCAGAATAATACTAAAGACAGGATTTTGCAGCTTGTGTCTGCCTTGTGGGGTCAGAAAGGACTTTCCAGGCATGGTCTGACTTCATGGAATGAGATGAAGTCTGACAAGGTGGATTCTCCTGAGAGCAAGCTGCACATTCACTTCGGAAAGAACCCAGTCTTAAGTTAAGGTAAGAATTACTGAAGTGGGGTTTTCTATTATTTCATGAGCAACTTCAGAGATAAAAGTAATCCTTATAAACTGTTCCAAATAGAGTAATATTTAGAGTACAAAATTAATCAGCCAGTGAGATTGTTCAAGTAATTTTCTTGCAAATCAATAAATAAGACCGTTTGCATGTTAACTGGACTTCGACTTTTCTCAGTCACCACAGCACTAATCTAACTGTCATTTACTGTGATAATTTTAGTACTTTCATGCATAAAACTCACACATCAAAAATTCTGAACCCTTTTTAAATGGTCTAGTGCTTTAAAATAAGTCTTCATGTAACCTGGCTCTTCAGGTAGGGCAATCTCAGAGGCAAGCAGGGATGATAAATGTAGGAGAGATTTAGTGTAGAGTAGTTAGATGGAAATGAGAAAAGGGAAATCACAAAGAAAGCAGCAGCTCTGGGCAAAACTCACTGTTAAAGCACTACTGTTACTGAAGCAAAGTTTGGGATCTTTTATAGTTAATCCTCTGTATTTTCAAAACACATTACTTCCAAGTTGTTTAGACAAGAAGTCTTGTAATTTTGACTTCTCATGAAATGTTTTTTATGCAATCTACAGTATCATTACATGAAATTCCCTCCTGAGTGGAATAAAGTGCACTACAATGCATTATTTTAATCCAGGAATATTTGTGATTGGGGGGGGGGGTGGTAGGATAGGGAGGCGATAGTGGTAGGAAACCTGCTTTGAGTGAGTTTTCTGTCTCATGAGTCTCTACAGGACAGAGATCATTCCCTGTACTTTTCATCCTCCTGTGAGGAATTGTGAGGACCTCATATAGAAAGCCCCCCTGATATTCAGTAATTATTTGAAGGTGCATTCAATGCATTGTATATATAATTTGATTGACTACATAACCAGAAGAAAAGGCTACATGCATAAAGAAGCTCACCTTATGGATATGATGTGGAAACCTGTCTGGCAACGGAGGTGCAAAGCACAAAAGAATGCAGTTACCCTTTCTTATTGCAAAAGGTTTGTTAATCTGTAACCTCTACAGAAAACTAGTATATCAGGACCAATATGTGTTAACAAGCCAATAATTAGTCAGTCACTACCATGATTCTAATTAAGTCTGTTCCAGTATTTGTGACATATAAATTCAGCTAAAGTGCATGAATGCCAGTCAGAATATTTAATAGACTATTTACAGTGGATTTGTATTTATGCAATATTTTTAAGTCCTTTCTTTGAAGACTAATTCAAATATCAAATATCAAATTTAATATCCAAAGTCCCTGAAACATGATAGAAATATAAAGAGTGTAAGCAGCTGGATTTCTGAAGGTCTAATAATGGTTTACGAATATTTTTAATCAAATTTCAATCTTGGTAGATTTGTAGAATGTAGAAGATGCTGCGCTTTTTTGTTGTTTTTCCCCCCCCCTAAAAAGTAGCAAATGCATTTGTTGTTTGTTTTTGTTTATGCTATTTACAACACATACTGTACTGGCAGTCCCAAAGGCAGCTGGACAAATTGTGGGCAGCTTTTGACAACTCATAATGGTGATTTTTGGTTTATTAAAATGAATACTGTCTTGAAGCAGATGAAAGAGTCAGAGTAGATTAGACTATATCATACATGTTAATAAGCTAGAAATTTTTTTTGGAAGGACACAAGATACTAAGAAACATATTTTAAATTACTTTACCAATTTCTTAACTTCACATCTTTTTCCTGTAAATAAACACTTTTTTGTGACAGAAGATTCACATAGTCATTTACATAACATTAAACGGGTTTTTTATTTTTAAAAATATTACAAAGTTTTGAGAAAAAACAGCCTATAATACTTGTAGGGGAAACAAAGTTCATTAACTGATGATAGCAATCACACTAAATAAATATAAGCTGTCAGATACCATTTGAAATACTAATACTGTCATTCTATAATCTTGTTAGACTTGCAATATGGAAGAAGTGGAAAATGGACATAAGAGAGAGAACAAAAGGAAATGCAATATGTTACTTTCAAAACTAATTGGTCAGGAGAGAATTATTGCAAACCTAGATCCTTAATGGGAGGAAACTGCATAGAAGGCAGAAATTACTGAAGTGACCTAGGGATGACAGTGTGTGTAAAAGTGAAGTAAGTTCTAATCACACAGTACAGAGGGGAAAATGCAAACACACTGCATTATGGATGAACAAATAGACAGTCCCCATTTATGTGGCACCACTGAGACCATTTGAAAATGCTTTCTTGGCAGATAGCAGTGGTAAAGAGAAAGGTAACAGCACAGGATGTTCAGAAAAAATTCAGAAGTGGAAAAAGACAGGAAATAGATCCAAGTTATTAGAACAAAATTTTTGGTGGTAGTATTAAAATTATTTCTGTAGTATTAAAATTCCTTCTATTGTGTGTAAAATTCATTGAATTACTTATTTTGAAAAAAAAAAGAAACAACAAACAAATTAGATTTTAGAATTTCAAAATAAATTCAGAGAAATAACTTAGGTATTTTTTCATTTTTTTAGCTTTGAATATTTTTACTTAGTAACTATTTTTATTTAAGTAAATATTCTTAGAAAAAAGGATATTTATAATGAAAAAATAAATATTTATGTATTCACCTAAATATATACATATGCAAATCTGTGTTATATGTTTTATATTTGTTTTAGCTGCCAAATTAAAATCACAGTAACTTGAGGAGAAGGAAGACTGACTAATGTACATGATTCAAGTGGCAGTCTTTGCTTGTGTATAAAAATGACACCTCTACAAGGTGATTGACTCCAATTCCCTCTGGCCACAGAGTATTCTGAAGCAGAACACTCAGGACATGAGAACCTTACAATAAGTATATTTATGGGTTAAAAAGAAAAGCAAAATGAAGAAAAAAACCAAAACAACCAAAACCCTTAGGTACTTTTGATTCTAGACCAGGACTGTCTTTCTGCGTGGACAGACATACTGCGATATAGCAGTTTACTGGGCAGAAATTATGGGAACACAGGCCTTGTAACTGAGTTTTGAGAAAATGTCACCTAGAGGCAAGCGGTGGGCTTTGCACAGGCAGAGACAAGGGGATAAAGGGCATTGTAATTTTCTCTCTCCTTATGCCCCGATTTGTTAAGGCAGCAGCACTGCTGGCCTTCTCTGCACCAAACGGTGTGAACCCTCTGGGGTGAAACCAGTAGACTCCTGGTGTTTGTTGCTTTTGAAGTACTAAGGTATGGCAAACTGGTAGCAGCTACTGAGCAATCTGGGGCTCATGTGCTTTGACAAGACATTATTTTATAAATATCTTGAATAAGAGTTGGAAGGAAGTCCACTTTGCTGTTTGTTTTATCTTTTTTCTTCCTTTTTTTCCTTTTCAAAGTGAGTATAAAAGACACTTGCAGTAACCTCCCAAGGACCGTCTCTTCCATCTGGCTGTGGCTGCCAACACTGGCGACCACTGAGTTGCCTTCCCTCCCCTGGCAAGAAGGACCAGGACACAAACTACCAGCTGCCAGCTGTTGGAGTAGAGTGAAAGCACACAATTGAATACGGTTTAGAGTACAGATATGGCTGTTTTTAAGAAATTTCATAGATTGCTGCTTTGGTTTCTGTCAGCTGGGTATTTTTAACAGTTTTTGAGGTTCGTTTTTGATTACATGAAGGTGGTGTGGTTCAGTATTGTGAATGCTCAGATGTGAAAGACGAAAAAAACCACTTCAGGCTTCTTGGACACAGGTGAAATATTTAAGAAAAATCCAAAGAAACTGCTTTTTCTTTTAAGTTTATTTTTAGCAAGGAATTTCAGATAGTGTCACTGAAACAAACTGGCACATGCAAACTTCTTATTTACTTATCAACATTCTGTGTTCAGTTTTCATAACATGTTTTGAAAATCCACCCCCACTGCCTGGTTTGAAGTTATGAGGTGAACTGGAGACAAAGTAGTTATTGGAAGTAGTTAGACAAAGTGGTTATTGTAACTCATTTCTCAAAACCTGGCTCTTATAGCAAAGTCAGAGTTGACCATAGAAGTCTGAAATCATTCTATATCCACCTTTGGCAAGGAAGGATTGCGACTCAGAGCTTAAACTAAAAGCTTTTCAAAAAGCAAGTGTCAAATATGCTGTGGGGACAAATATTGTGATGCAGCTAAATGTCAATGGAAGTCAAAGTACTGTATATCAGTCCTACATAATGAATGCAAACTATATTTTTAAGATTCGAATGGGAAAGCACAAAAGGCTACAAAAGCTTTAATTTATGATTTGTTCATTTAAAGCTTCAGACCATTAAGTACCCATTAAATCACTATTTTGTATGCTGCTAAGTGCATCTCTATCATCAGAATAAAAAGATTGCTTTAATTCACCCTGTATCAAATAAAACATTTTAACTGAGGGCATTTGTGATAACAAATTAACTGGAATTGGAAAGTAAATTAATACTGAGCTCTGACAACAGGACATCTTTGTGATTTTGCTTTTAAGCTCTTGCCATATGCATGAACACTTACTATATATATAAATATATATATATGCTTATTTGTGCTTAGATTTCAGTTACAAAGATTCTACCCTAAATTAAACTTTCATTGGACTGGTGGGCTTCCCTAGACTCATGTCTTTCATACTAACTTGTGCTGTGGACCTCAGATTATCTTTTTTTTAACCATTTTGTAATGTGCTCTTCCCTCAGTGCCAAGGGCCTCTATTATTTAGGCTGTGTCCTGAAAATAGGGAGTAGAAACAAGTAGATGAGAAGAAATCACACATTTTCCTCCCCAAGGATATTTCACTGTTTGCTTTTATTTCAAGAAAAGATGAAGTTTTAACACCTGCCTTCAGAACATGGAGATTTCAAAGAACTTTCATTTGGAAATGTTGACATATTTTGTTTTGGCATTTTTGATTGAAATAAAGCACTGCATTCCTGAAAGTGAAGTGGTTCATTTTCTTTCATTCATGAGCTGATCAGCATGCAGCTGCCTTTGTATTGCCATTATTGCCTGGCCTCCAGTTTCCTCTGTGGATCTGAGAAATATTCCTCTCAGAATGAAGTGATTGAAATATGTATAGCTAGATAATGACTAAATCATCTGCTGCAACTTGAAGTTCTTGCTTGCTTGTGCTAAAAATGTCCAAATTCTCAGAAGGCAGTGTTCTAAGAAAATGCAGTTGACACTCATTGATTTTTAAGGATAATGTGTTGTCCTGTTTAATACAATAAATTGTTCCATTTTGGTTGAAACAGAACCAAGACACAATTTTCTGAAGAAAAAAATTGGCATTAAGAATATATTTACAAACATAATTTTAGGTGAAATTATTTCCTAAGAGTTCTGAAATGGAATTCTAGGTCACTATATGGATCTGAAAGGTTCCCCCTCTGTCTCTCAGGAACTGCTGGATTGTTTCTGTAATCACTATTTCTCATTAATAGGGAGGTTCTCAACTGTGGGAAGGAGAAACTGAAGAGCAGAAGGACTGAAAAGAAAATTCCTATAACAATCTGCAGCCTGGAAAGACAAGTAAAGGGCAATCCTGCAGGTCCTGGCTCAGACATGCTAGCCAGTTAAGCAATTATATTATCTTGGGCTTCTCTGAGTAGCTTATTCTGCCAGCCCATCTGGTCTTCTCCTTAACTTCTTCTACAAGTTTTCTATTTGCAGCTCTTCTGTCATCACCGGACTTGCTTCTCCATCATGATTCTACCTTCTAGCTCTGTCTTTCCCCCAGATTCTTCCCTTTTATTAATCAAATAACAGTAGCTTATCACTAAGGATTGCTAGTCAAAAGACCTTACATTTTTGTGTTTATATTCTGTGATTATTCACTATATATCTGCCCTATGAGGAAAGACTGAAGGAGTTAGGTCTTTTCACCCAGGAGAAAAGGAGTCTCAGGAGACTCAGTTTGCCAGCATTTAAAGGGTGTCTGCAAAGAGGATGGAGTCTCTCTCTTCAGAAAGAGCCACAAGGAAAGTACAAGGAACCACAAGTGCAAGTTGCACTGAGAAAGGTTTCATCTTGATATAAGAAAGAATTTTTTTTTACAGTGAGAACAAACAATCACTGGAGCAACCTCCGCAGGGATGTGGTGAAACCACCATCACTGAAGATTTTCAAGACATGATGGAACAGGCTGTTAGATAATCTCATCAAAGCTCCTTTTCCCACAAAGGTTTAACCAGATGATATTTTGAAGTCTCTCCTAACCTGGGCTGTTATATGATTCTATGATTTTTATTTTTATGTTAATTGAACCAAAGATAGAATATGTCACAGGAAAAACTGAAGCGCTTAAAGAAAGAGGAAAGGTTTCCATTAAGATGGCTTGTGAACATGCTTTGGAAAATCATACCTCCAGAACTTTCTGGGGTCATCCTCTTTTATACCAGATCCTAAAATTCAGCAGCTGCAATACAAATTTATGCACATTTTCTAGTTATCAAATAAAAGACTTGATTCTGGGCTGAGGTTTTTCTGTTGTTTGGTTTTTTTTTCCTTTAGCAGATATTTTGTTTCTGCACATAGAAAATCAATTTTATTTAATGCATTGGGAAACCCTCTTTTAAGACTCGCTGCCTTTCACTTTGGGTTATCCTCTCAGCCAAATCCTGTGAGATTATAATTGATTTTAAAAGTCAGTAGCAAAAGTATTTGATCTTTAGGTGACAGTCAAAGAGGAGCCCTCAGGATCAGTGTTAAACGACAATGAAATTAGATTAATGCTAGGATAGGCAAGTTACAAAAATTCAAATCCAGCTGTAATAGTGACAGTAATAAATGGAAACTCAGCAAAATGAAGCTATTAGTCAACAACTTGTAATGTCATAAACTTGAATAAATTATTATGGAACAGCTCAGGCCTGAATAAAAATCAAACAAGCTGAAAAAATAAGTATCATTGAGATGGATAAATAAATTTATTTAAGTTAATGGCACTTACATTAGAATAAAAACCAAAATTTTAACTGATCTGTTTAAGATAATCTGGACATCATCAGTCAAAATGGGCAACAGCACCTGTATGCTCTGCTACTGGTACCAGGATGTGGAATATTGAACCCAGTGTGGTAACTCCTGCTAGAGCTAGAGGGAACAGCACATTGTAGGCAGCCAAGTTGTTAAAAGTCTTCATCAACTGTACTGTAAAAAATGTAGGACAGAACAAATAAGTATGGGCAACTTTCTCTGCTGTTTACAACAAAGTTGGAACTATTTACCATTGTACTATAGTAAGCTATCACACTCAGTACTATTTGTGTCAAAACAAATAGAAAATGTTAACTGATAACTAAAGAAAGGGTCAAAACCTCTTGTTGTTTTTCCTCTTGTGGTGCTTTGAAGAATCTGTATTGAAAACTGTAGAAAGCTTAGCTTATGGCCTCACCAACATTTTCATGAAAATATGCAGGCTATTTAGCATCAAGAACACCCAAACCAATACTGATATTCAAAATGGCAAGGCAACCTTAGCAAAAATCAAGGTTGAATTAAATTGACCTGGCATGAAAGAGCACAAGGTAGCCTGAAGCCACTTGGCCACAGGAAAGATGTATAGGACATTTTGAGACTCTTGACACAACCTTAGATAAAACAACCAGAAAATTGCTTCCAGGAAGACAACCTTTCATGGCATGTAATCTACTTCCTGAACCATAAGAAACACAAATAACTGTAGAAAAAATATGTGGTTTCTGGGAAAACATTAATTAATTAAATGGTATAGCACATAGTATTATTCTGTACTCTTATAGGCAGCTTACTTTCAAACAAGGCAAAACATAGTGTTGAGGAATTTTAACATTAACTCTATCAATACTATAAAAAGTTGTAATTTTTCTGTAAGGTCAATTTTTTGAAATTACGCCTTGAACATCTTCAGCAAATGAAGCAAGGAGTACAGTGTTGATTTTTCTGCAGCAAAAATGCTGAGTGAAAGTATTCAAATAGTCTGACTGTAACATACAAATAGATTAAGAGATACCTAGTGCTGAAACAATTGTGTTAACAGAAAATGAGCAATGATTTTATTTTTTACAGGTTTAGAACAGCAGTAGACTTTTGTTAGTAGTGTATCCGGGATGTCTCTGGATGCAAAGTAGTGATTGTGTTTGATTCACCATACATTTTGGATCATCCTCTGGTAAGTTGAAAACATTTGCAAAAATAGAGCCTGTATTATCTTCTTTTTAATAATCTATGAGCCTCTGAAAATCTTGCTTCTTCAGATTACTCTGTATTGCCTATTTTTTAAGTGAAAAAATTTATTTGTTAGCTTTATTTCTCACCCAAGATGTAATTAATAGGAATGGACCAGATTTCAGCTGATTACCTTTTCTTTTTTCCTGGAAGCAGGCAACAGCATGCCAGATCTTGCATATAGATCCCCTTCTTTGAGTGAGATCAGTGACTCAAAAAATATAAATAAATGTATAAAACGTAATACCATGTGTTTAAATGACAAGGGACATAAATGAGAAGTAGCTGTGCAAAACAGGAGTATGAAATCAAGTGTGGATTTAGTTTTCATTCCAGGCCCAAATATTTAATCATCACAGATGAAAAGCAGCGCACTTAATTTAGTCACCTCGTGTAATTCTCTCAATGCATGGAGCACATTTACACCCATCTGTAAATTACTTAGTCTCCGCTCTGGGTTTTGAAGGGCTCTGCCTTCATATCCACTTGCACGTCCTTCATTATCAGTTATTCTTCCAGTATGACGAAGTGGAAAATTACCATTTAGTCATCAATAGTCACAAGCATTCATCACTCTAGCTCATGTTATTCAGGTTAATAAAAAGGCTTCTATTACTGCTTAGAAAGAGGTGACTTTTAGGTCTTTTATTAGTGCTCTGAAATCTAGGCTTTCTCCAGCCTCCTTTAATGAAAGTGAGGACATTTTATTGACTTGGAGGAAAGCTGGCTGGAATCAACGACTTGAATGTCTGCTTACTCTCATGCCTTCTTTCCTTCTGGTTTTCATCTCTGTGGTGGCTTTCCTATCTGTATTTCCAGGCAACACAGGGACATGTGCAGTTAACTCAGACACAAGTGACAAGCCGAAATAAACTAAACAAATCCTGTTCTTTATCTAACATTTACAAGCTTGTGAGGCTTTAGAGGGCACCTACGTGACTTGTGCCAGGTGGTGCCCTTGTAGAACTCTGAGTTGGCCATGTTTTCAGTCCCATTTTCAAGGCCTCTCTGTTGTTTTCCCTTGATTGAACTAAAATCTTGACAAATATTTGTTTCCATTTCTGTGTAAGTAAACATCTAACATAAAATTGTTTCAGAATTCAGTATTCAGATGACTGCTCTGCTACTGTTTACCAGAGTTCAAAACCTGGGCAAATAGCAATTTGTTTGGGCTGCATAAGTAATACCTTATTTTAGAGGGCACAAATAGCTGTGTAATTATTTTAAATTAAGAAATTACCATATCATTTCAGGCTCATTACATGGGTATTTATTCTCAACAGATTATATGCAGACTGTTACAATAGTAACTGGTGTAACTTTTATTTTAAAAGGGAAATGCGTAGACTAGTAATGAAAAGAGGGGCATGATTCTGGTTAGCTTAAAGTCCTGAAAACAGGAGTTCCACCTGTTGTGTGGACCTCCAATTTCAAACTGAAAAAACTTATTATTCTTGCATAATGTTTTAGTGAGGAAACAACTAGCAATGCACTTTTTATTTTGCTCATG
This sequence comes from Mesitornis unicolor, assembly GCF_000695765.1. NCBI lineage: Eukaryota > Metazoa > Chordata > Aves > Mesitornithiformes > Mesitornithidae > Mesitornis > Mesitornis unicolor. The sequence goes on from NW_010199361.1 coordinate 13,873, forward strand.
TGGTATGGTGAAGAATGGATGGTAAACTATGCAATCCTAATGAGGGCAGAATCCTTTCAAATGGCTAAAGGGATCACTTACACGTGTTTCAACTCTAATTTCTAAATTTTATTATTTCTATAATAATATATATTTCTATAATTTTTAAAAATAATTGACAAATTGGAGTTAAGTTTCTAATGACTTTTCAATGATGTTTCCATGTGAATTATGGATTTCCCAATGGGAAGGGAATAACAGACCAGATATGGAACCTGGGCATTGCTGCAGAGCTGTTCAGAAGCCTGAGAAAGCAGCAGGCATTGCTGGCTAAGATGAAAATTCTATACAATGTGTTGTCAAAATACTGGAATAGTGTAAGTAAAAACATATCTATGCTGGGTGATGATGTCTGTGACTTCTGTATCCCTAGTAAGGAGTAAAGAGTTGTATTTCCCTAAGTAACAGTCCTGGTATCCTTTAGGCTCTCCACACATTTTTAGCATTCTTTAATAGAGCAGTCAACTGGTTTGTTGATGCTAATTCCCTTTTCTAATGGAAGGCCTAATTACCTTCAATTTTCTCAGTGTCTACCGTGCTTCTGTGCTAAATTGCACTGTGGTGGTGGTGTGTGCTTTCACTTTTCTAGTCCCCATCTCTTAGGGGCCAAATAGTAGACTAGCCACCAAGGTGAGGGGTAGACTAGTCCACCCACCTTAAATTCAACGTGTGCTGCATTTCAGTGAGTGCTTGATCCGTGGATAGCAGGATCAACAACATCTGAAGGGCCTGATCCAGTGGACATAGTGAGTCTTCAGGAAGCTTTGTATTAGGCCTCCATTATGTTCCAGCTTGTGCTGCAGGACATGCAGCTAGCCTGAGTCCTCGACTTCCCTGGTTCAGCTTCCTCAAACAAAAGTAAGATTGCTCTTGGTTTCCTTTCATTATTATAAATGCTTATTTAGTCTCTCTAATGTTCTTAGAACCAGCTGAAAAGACTAGCACACAAAAATATGAGAAATATTTTCTGTGAGGAAGAAATTCACCTAGTCATAAAATAATTGCTTCTAAACTGCTAGTCATTCATGGCATGATTCTGATTGTGGTATACTCAAGGAATCATAATGAAACAGACTACCAAATTTACCCTGGAGCATTTTTTTTCTGTAGTATTGGATTGGAAAGCTGTAATTTGAATAAATGAAATGAGTAACTGAAGACAGACTTTGCCTCTCCCCAATACATCTCATTTAAAAAGAAGATGAAGAAAAGAAGAAAATGGTATCATTTAAGTAATTAGCAAGATGTTGACAAAATGCAGGAAATGTGGGGTAGATATTTTGTATCTCAGCTGAAAACAAATTAATAAAACAGATTTCTGTATAGACAAGCTAAGGTTGTTTCCAGAAGGAAAAAATTCTTATTTGTGTATGATCAACTGAAGATGAAAGAGCTAGTGAGAGAAGAAACACTCATGAAAGTCTGGCAGTGGCCTTGTTATTCATTTGAGAAAGGGAGAGCAGTAATACACAAAAAGCCCTTAGGTATATTATATAGCTGTCACATCTTGGGTTTTGGAAGAGAGGAGGTAATGATTGCTTTTGTTGCTCAGCACAAGAGAAACCAAAAGAAGTGTTGAGGTTGGCAGTATTTTGCTGTGATATGCAGTAGCAAAAAATTGTTAAATTCTACTTCAGACCCTCCCCTGTTTTCTCCTCCACTCCCATGAGGTTGCTCTGCTTGAACTGCTCTCCTCAGCTGTAGTGGTGCTTTCCTCAGCTGTAGTGGCACTTTCCTGAAGATCACGGTTTGCTCCCTATTGCACAGTCAGGGCTTTGCTGAAAGTCACAACTTGCTTCTCATTCCGATTCACTGTGTTTCCTTCCTTAGTCTTGTTCATTTATAAAACTGGCTTGATTACAGTCAATTAATGCAGGTCAATGCATTTCTTCCATAGATGGTTGGAAACAGGCTGCTTTCCAAATGCTTTGAGAATGAGCATGTCCAGTGAGATTAGGCTGCTGTTCAAGAGCTGAACATTGGTAAATGCACCTAAATACAAGCTAATGAGGATAACACAACTGCACATCGTGGTCATGGTTGTTAGAGATGTCATTCAGTGACAGACCATCCCATATATGTGGATGTTACCCTTATTGTTTGAAAATTACTTTTGAAATAAAAGCAGCTCATGCCTTTACTCCACTCTCAAACTACTACGGATGTTTTCTTATTTCTCAAAATCCCTGTTTTCCACTGGGAATGGGAAGCATTCTTTTAGTGTCCTTTTCTTACCCCCAATATTTTACAGTACTCTTAGAAAAGGTACAGTGAAGATGCACACTTCCATAGTGACCCTTCACAATATATACCAATAGATGGCAGTAGCTGAATCTTATCTAAAAGAAAGTATCTGGCAAACTGCTGTATTTTTAGGGATTAAAAAGAATGCAAGCTCTTTCATAAATCAGGGCCAAAGTACTATTTCTCTTTTTTTCTTTCATTCTCCAAAGTATTGATATCAAGTTGCTTAAAACAGCATCAAATTTTCTGAAAGCCATAAAGAGACTCCACAAGTTTGAAAAAGGATCAGAAACAAGTACCAGTTCAATTCTATGAATCTTTCATTGGAAGCTGGTTGAAGACTTGTTACTCATGAAATGGCCATGATACTCACCTACAAGCAGATCATCAAAACCTGCACTATAATTTTAAGTCAGGAAGTCATACATCTCAGGCAGATTTTCTTCTTTTGGAATTTCCCCAAATAGTCTTATATTGCCGATCCACAAATTATATTACACTCTTATAAATTCTACTTAATAAAAACATAACAGCATGTTTTTGAACACATCTGGTTTAGTATCTCCAGTTTTTATGAAAGCAAATTTTCAAACTACTCTGTAAGTGAAGGTGAAGGGGCAAGACCCGAGACAGCCCT
>NW_010199362.1:0-10867 GCF_000695765.1 Mesitornis unicolor
CACCTTCCTCCCCCATCCTCCTCCCCCATCCTCCTCCCCCTCCCATCCTCTTCCTCCGCCGCCTCGCCGGCGCCGCGCACAGGTGGCCGGGATGGGCCGGGCGCTGTCCGCGGTGCTGAGCACACTGGGTCTCCCGATCCCGGGACTCCATTAACTCGGGATCTCCCAAACCCGGGTCCCGTCTCCTTCCCAGGTTCCTCTCTCGTGGCATCATCCCCAAACCGAACCCCCATCCACCCGAGGCCCCTACCCTGCCTGTTCGCCCTTCCAACAGCACCTCCACACGAGCCCTTTGTCCTCACATGGATCCCCACCTCACATATGGCTCTCACTATTATTCCCTATCCCACCTGCAGTCCACACCCACACCAGTCCCTCTTCTCCACATGAGACCCCTGTATCTCCTATCCTACTTGAGACCCCCAACCATGGTCTTCATTGTGACCTGGTCCAGACAGGGGTAACCTTCCCCAGAGCGCTTATGACCCCACACTACTCTAGGGTTGGGCCCGCTGTAAGAGCTCCCTATACTTCGTATTTATGGTGGCAATGTTGCAGTGTTTTGCTGATGAAGAGTGTTAAACATGTTTTTGACTGGGGGTGCCTCTAGAAATAAAAGGAAATACCCAGCTGATCCTAATGGGGGCTGGGAGACCCCCAGCACCTCTCTTGGCTCCCTCCCTGTTGGGGAGGGATTGGGGGTGCATTGGGATGAAGGGTTGAAGGATATGCTTGATCTTGAGCTACACCTGAGCACTTTTTGAAGAGGGAGTGTAAGTGTACAAGTGCCTTACCTTGATGAGGTACTGACCCTGAGTTTTAGGGTGATCTTGTTGAAGCTTTTTAAGTGGTGTCTACGATTTCTTTTATACTATACATGTTTCATGAGTTTGACTCTCCCCTTTGACAAGACTGGCTAAAATGTAAAGAAACCTGTGTTGTTATTATTAAGACCTGTAGAAGTTACAGCACGAACTCTACTGCTTTGAGCTTAATCAGGTTTCAGTTCCTACTTGTTTTTTAGTAGATCTGTGTATTGAACCCTGGCTATTGTAACCTTTGGGCATAGGATACTTGCAAGGATGTCTTTTCAAGTATTGCTTGGTAACACTTGTGCTGTTTTTTTATGCAAGATCTTGATCCTAGAGAAGAAAAATTTCTATGTCTCCTGCATAAATACTTGGTGTTGTCCATCAAAGAGAAAGGCTGTGCTTGGGGGAACACTGTTGCTGAGGTAGCCTGGATTCCCTTTTGACCTTGCTAAGGAAAATTTGTTAATGCTTATAGCCACCTGTTTATGTCTCAGTATCCCCTTCCATCCCATGAGACTTGTGTGCAAGTTGTTTTCTGTGACTGGCTTATGGTAATAGGAGATGTGCTGGAAATCTTTGGGAGAGTAGGCTTGGCTCCCTTCACAGTATTTTCTGCCCTTCTTTGAAGAACGCTATGAAAAATAAATAGAACAAATTGTGTCTGTGTTTGGAAGCACTACACACATTGTTTTCTTTTCAGTGGAAAACTATACTGGAGTTTTCTTCATAGTCCTGTGTGTGAATGTTTGTTTTGTGTCATTTGGAAACCTGGAGTGGTAAAGAGTACAATAACCTACTGGTAAAAATAGGGTGGTGCTCAGGCCGCAGGGTATGCTAGGCTGTAACTTCACTGATCCAGAAGCTGACAATAGTGTCCTAATAGTCGGCTTTACAGGTGGATCCTGTGCTGAAGCATGCTTGATGCATATGTGGTGACTGAACCTTCCCTTATGTCACCTGCTCTGATAGCGATACCGAACATTGCGTAGTCTTTGTATTTCACAATGTTGTCCTGCAAGGAGGTAGGCCATGGGAGTTGTTTTCTACTGTTATATCCAACTGACCTTGTTTTCCAGGTAGTAGCCCCATGCCACCATGAGTCTGAATGCTCCAGATATGGTCTATCGCTTTGAATTAGGCTGCTAAAATACGTTCCCTCTTCTTGGCTGCATTTGTTCCTTTTCCATTAAGGTTGTGCTTTACATTCTTGCAATAAAAATGAAAGCTTCCACTATAAAGGGGTCACTGTGGGTCAGGCCTGCTGGAGGAGAGATCTCCTTGCTACTTCTTCAAAAGGTAAGCGTGCTGCAGGAGATAGGTGTGTGCTCCTGCAACAGCCCTAAAGGTGTAGTGCTGTGCCCAGCGTGGCATGGTGGGGGCTACGCCAGTCAGTGATGTAAACCAACAAAAGGATTATAAATGACGGGAGAGGAAGGACCATGGAAACATGGACTACCACAGTGGTGGTATAGAGTGCTGTCAGCTACTTACGTGCCCTTGATCCTCCGATCTGAAGAGTTGTCCTGATAGCAGGTGATTTATGCCAAACTCTTTGGCACTTTGTGCACTTAAGTTGAATGGCAGATCGACCAAGCCCTTTGTCTGCCTCCTATGTTTTCTTTAATGCAAACAAGTCATAAGAACATAAGCACACATTTAAAGTCAGATTCATATTTGTGCGCTGTGCTGACACAAAGCCTCAGACTGCTCCTGATTCTGACAAACTAAGGCAGGATACTTAAAAAAAAACAAAACCAAACCACAAAGAGTGAAACATTGAAGATAGTTGTAGAGTGCCGCGCAGCTCTGTTGTGGTGCTAGCAAAAATATTAGCAAGATTTTTGTTATTGTTGTGCCAAGAACCCCCACTTTTTTACTCTTAGCTAAGTCTAGCCTGCTGTTTTCTTATGCTTCACTTCAAGGTCTGCAGACTCTTCTCTCAGTCCGTGAAGGGTCAGGCTTTCTTGGTTCTTTGAGCAGCACCTTGCGAAATGGGGCTTAATGGGTCTCCGAGGTACTACAAAAGTGCAAGTAATTCATAACACTACAGAGCAGGAGATTTCCTGTTAGTCCTTTGTGTATTTCTTTCCAAGTATTTCAGCACAGCAATATCCTGTATCATCTTTCTGGTGCTTCAGTTGTTCTCTTAGTTTCAGAGTTTGTAAGCTGACTGTATTGCATGTGCAGAGCTATTTCCCTTCTTGATGGTGCAGTCATAATTAATTTTGCTAAGTAGTTTCTACTCAATTTATTTTCTTTGTTCATACCTTTTTTCCCTTTGGCTGGGAGGTGTGTTTTGGCAGTCCAGATTTTTTCTTGCTGTTGGCTTCCTAGTCCACATTATGAAGCAGATAGCTACTACACTGTTAAACTTGAGGTAAACATTGGATAATGATTGTATTGTTGATACAACTGTGAGCGAAGTTGAACTGTGAATAAACATTGCAGGTGACCTTTACCTGGTTTGCAGCCACTTTGATGCAAAAGGCTCTGTACCCATAGACAGCATTAACAGCAGTGTGGAGATTTCTGCTAGTGAGTGTTTCAGTCCTCCTCCACGAGGACTTCTTACTTGACTGGATGAGTGGTTCTCTCTTATGCCTGTTCTGCCCTTGGCTCTTGTACAGACTCCCTGTGGGATGCATCATTACTAAAACCACAGATATTTCTCACATCATCACATCAACTAGCAATAACATTCAGCAGCAATGCATTTTCAGCTTTGTTTTCAGTAGTAGAGGCCTGGTTATATCCAGAGACTGATCTGTTCCCAAATACTCAGATAAGAGTACTCAGTTTAAATCCCTATTCTGCAAATCGATGCCTTCAGTAGAAATTAAGCTCATATTGAAAATAAATCCTCAATTTGGCTTCCATGGGACTCTCACGCTGGTAAAATTTGGAAGTTCTCCTGGAAATATGCTGATTGATACTGGCTTTATGGCAAATTAAAACGATGTCTGACACAGTAGATCTTCATATTTGTCTAGGCATCAGAACACTAAGTTTGATATTTAAGGCAATAGGAACAAGCATTCTGCCTAGGTAGGCAGAGTCAGACTGTGGCTCTGCTGTTAGGCTGTCTGTTACTGCCTATATGCTTCTTTGCACTTGTCCTGAGACTATATGGGGCACTGTCATCACACGTCTGCAGTGTCTGCACGTGCAGGACCTCTCATCTGCAGATGTGAATGGCATCACACACACATAAGCAGTGCAGTTGTGTATTCAAGATTAGCATTTGGTTTATGAGAACAGGCATTCCTTGTTTTGCTTGTGCAGAGATTTGTGCATTTGTGTACACATTACCTACATACGCTAGCTCTAGAAACATTTTGTACTGCTGTTTATTCAAGTAGACAGGGGGTTATATTGTATAGGAAATGCTGTACAGTCAGTACAGCAGTAGCTCTGTGTACGTAAGTGACAGACAGTAAAATTCCTTGCTGAGTTTAGGGAGCACTGCGAGCCCTTCTGGTCCTTGGCAGTTCAGTGTGGCATGTGCATTGCAGGTGGGAGATGGCGAAGGTGCTTAGTGCCACTGACCTGGAGATGGGAGTGGGTCGCAAGGCTGAGAAGCAGTGGCGCTGCACTGGGGGCCATAATTGCTTTTTCCTTCCTGCACCAGGTCCCTTGCTTGCCATTCTCTGCCCCTCTTCAGAGCGTGTCAGTGTTCTGTGGCCGTTTTGCTCAGGCACTCTCTCTTCCTGTTGTGTGTCTGTGGAAAAGTGACACTCGCTGACCAGTGGATAAGTACCTGTGCTGCTCCCGAATAACGCTGATTGTTGACACTCGTATGCTAGTGCAAAGACTACCTCTATCTGATGTAGTTTAATTCACCTGGGAAATGAATTAAGCAAAACTCTGAAAAATCTTTTTTATTTTGTAATAGGAGCACTCCTCTAGGGTATTACTCAAGAATAGCTATAGCATTTTAAATCCATGCTTTCCTTTATTCTGAAGTAACCCTCTCATGTAGACATATGTTAAACATCTCTCCTGGAAGCTCGTACTGCTGGTGCATCTTTGTAAGAAAATCTATTCTGGCTGAGCTAGAAATGGTGGATTTGGTAGAGTTTTTATTTGGTGAAATTGCTTGATTTTGATCATGCAGAAGTTCAGAGATACAGATCATGGACTTAGTTACATGCATGTAACTTGTTTAAGTGCTCACAGCCAGTTCTGTGCAGCAATGTGAGGGAAGGTCTTTGACGTTATGCAGGTTTTTATTGTTCAATTTGCAATAAAATATTTTCTAAATCTTCAAGAGCAAATGTGGGTCCAGGGGACTTGCTGGGTGTGAGGTGGTTTGGCTGTGCATAGCTGTCAGCCAGGTGTCTGAGCTTACAGAGCTGGGCGTCTGGAATTGCCGGGTCCTCACTCAGTCTTCTGAGTCTCCAAACTTGTCTGGGTCCTACCAGAGCATCACTGATACCAAATCGTATTTGTGAAGTGCTTTACTTCTAGTTAATGAGTAAAGTCAGGCAAAATAAGCTTTATCTGAATTTTCTTAAGTAGCTATAATCAAGGCAATAAGCAGTACCCTGAGGCAGAAGTTGGTTGGTTTATGGCACTTCTCACCTGGAGGCTTACATGGTTTTGCAAAGGAATAAAGTTTAATTTCCTTCACTTCCCAAACTAAACCAAGGAAAGAGGAAGAGTCTGTCTCAGTTTAAACATCATGTGCAATTGTGACTCATTATAAACTGTAAGTCTGAGTGGTAAATGTTAACCAAGAATTTAATGAAAGATTTTTCCATCAGCTTTCCTGAATAACTGTACGTAAAATACCGTCTTCTGTGCTGCTGCTTTTGCAATTGAAGAGTAACAAAAAAGAATGCAGGTTTGTAAGCAGACATTCAAAGCTGATGACTTTCAGAGCAAACGCTTTCAGCTTAAGAGCTGTGTGAAGATCGTTAGGTCACATCCACTCGAAGACCAAGGAGTATTTCCGGAGGTAGGTCTCAGTTCAGCGAACCGTCTAAGTGCGTATTTAACTGTACGCATGCACCTAGTCCCATTTTAAGATGATCATGTGCTTGAATACTTACCAGAATCATTATTTTAGATGAGTGGCTTTCCACCTTTTTTTAACATGTATCATCCCTAAAATTCTTCCTGTTTTCCCTGTCCAACAGCTCAGTGATGGTAGGCTTGTTTTCTGTTTCCAGCAGGCTCCTCTGGAAGTATTTACAGCCATCAGTTCCCAGTTGAAAAGCCTTGTTCGTTAAAGAAACTCAAATCCTACTGCTTTGCTTGTGTGAAAGATCTACTTCTGGCTTACTCAACTTTGTTTCCAAAAAAGTCTACTTCTCTTCCTACAGCCTTTTCTGCTGCTTTCTAGAAGTAACCTGTTCCTTTTTTTACCAAACTGATGCTAGTTGTAAGCATTTTAAGCCAGGTGGCAGAAATCTCATCAAAAGTTCAGATCTGAAAGCTGGATGAGATTGCTTATGTGGTAGTAGTACACAAAGCTTTCAATTGTATGAATAGATGTTTGCTTAGAAGGCCTTTAAATAGACTCTTCCCCTTGGAGGAAGAGAGATGTGTAACGTTTAATAATAAAAATAGTGTTTCTTCCCATAGCCTGAAATGGCATGGAAGGAGGTAATCACGTTTTGTATGGCAAAGCATTTTTCTAAATGGCATGTTTATGCTTTTCTAGTATTGTGGCTGCGATTGGCTGCTGGGCCAATTTGCATGTGCTAAATGGCAGTCCTGGAGCTCTGTGAAAACAGCCCAGCAAAGCCAGTCTCAGCTGGGAGCAGCGAAGCTGCTGCTAATTCTGTGATGAGCCACCCACAGGCCCAGCGTGAGTCATTATCATTGTTTTGTTTTCCAGAAGATGGTACCAAATGCTACCAGGATCCAAAGTGTGGATTTTCTCTGGAATTGTATTTATTCTCTCATAGTTTTGTTTGTTCCAGATAAGAGGAAAGAATAGGAAAAAAATCGGTTCTGAAAGGCAGGAAATAATTAATTGTTTCCTTATTATTGGCCTCTTCCTGCTTTAGAGTGCATTCACAGCCGTTTGTTCACTTGAAAACTCACTTGTGCATAGCCTGGCAATCGCGCTGCTCAGTGCTAATCAGCTTGCTTTGTGTCTCTGAGGGCATGGGTGGGCAATAGCAAGCACAGTGAGATGAGGCAACTTGACTGAAGTCATTGCTTGGCTCTGGCAGAGCTGACATGGGGAGTTTCTGCTCTCTGTCCTTGTCTGTGTCCCACTCGTTTCTCAGTGGGTCTTTTTATAAAGCCACAGCTGTGCATGGGACCGGCCGGGGCATCCCCGTTGCTGTAGGCCAGGAGTCTTTCATCTGAGAAATGCGCTGGTCTTATCCCCAGGGTTGTAGGTGTGACAGCCACTTGCTGAGGTTGCTGGTCCTTCTGGAGACAGGACAAGGGGTTGAGAGAACGAGGAAAGCCCCTGCCCTGTGCTGGGATTGTGACAAACGTAGCCAATTTGGTCCCAGTTCATAGCTTTTCTCCCAGGGTGTCTTCTCGAACAGACTTCTTTGATGTACCAGTTACTGTGCAGTTGTACCTGCAGGGGCCATGGGCAGGATGCAGAGGAAATGCTGGGTCCTTCAGGGGAAAGGTTCAGGAGTAGGAAGATGCATGCGGGTGGGCATACAGAATCATGGAGAAGTGTTGTAAGTGCAAAATGTGGACACACAGTGAGTGGAAAAGAAATGGGCAGTGTGGGAGGGGTACATGAGCATGGGAGTGGAAGGAGCTGACAGCACTGAGGAACAGGGATGGAGAAGGAGGGACTTTGAAACTGCCTTAAAAATGTAGCTAGACATGCTGGAAAGGAACACGAAATGCAGTGCTCCCTGCTCTGCCATAGTCTAGTGACTTTTCAGGATGGGGAAGTCTGCTGGGGGGACTCAAAGTGTGCTGGGAGGGAGGAGAAGGCCATCACAGTCCTCCTTATGGGGCTTGAGGTGGAGCTGGACATACTTAAACAGGGCATTCAAACTGGAAAAGTGCAAGAATCAACAGTGCCCGTGACACTCCCACAGTGGCAATACTCAAGTATCCCTGTGAGGTTGATGTGTCTAGAAATGATCGCTAGAAAGGTATCGCCAAGTCCTCCCTGCTGCAAATTCCTTCTCAAGTTCTGGATTTCCTCTTTTGTCACGGTGTGAAATTAAAGCCAAACTAAACAAAATAATAATGATTATACTGCTAGTGGGACCAGGCAGCCAACAGCCGCTGTTTTTCTGAGTTCCTGTGACTTACTGCTGCCGTTGCTTATCCTCTTCCATGGTTGTTTTTTGCTGGTGGAGACAGAAGCTTGTCATATGATGTGTGGATAGCCCTGACACAACGGGATCTGATCTGTGGAAGCATGCATACCGTGGGCTTTTATAAACAAAACCAAGTAGCAGTCAGAGCATCTCTTAAGTGTGTCTGACCCTACATGGAAGTGCAGACCCTGCCAGGCTGGGGACACCTTCCTATGTCCCAGAGCATGGTGCTCCCCTCGCTCACAGCTATGTGTGCCCAGGCCCTTGACTTACCTATTCCAGGTGGTGAGACTGGAGGGACTGTTGGATGTCGCTTTTGAAAGGCTGATTTCCTCACGTATTTATGTTCTGTGCAAGCAGGGCACAATCTTTATAAATATTGGGTTGGTTGATGAGACGGGTATGTATTTAAATATTCACATATGGCTTAACATCCTGTGGCTGTGCTCAGGTGTTTCTCTCCAATAACTGGAATTTACTTTGTATGGATAAGACAGGAGCTTGGTTTGCTTTTTCCTCCGTTTCTGCTTCTGTGATTAATCCTTTACAGTTCTCACCCTTAACCTGAAGAGGCAGATCTGGGCAAATAATTCATGTCTCCCAGCCGCTTGAAAGCTGCTCAGCAAGTGAAATGTGTCTCTCCTGCCTCCACCTTGCCTGGTAAATGGCTGACTGACACACATCATACAACATCTTGCTGGAGACCTCTTACTGCCCCGCAGCTCATTCACAGCACCTCAGCCAAGAAGGTGATGTGACTTTGTTTTTTAGGGCTGGTTTGGGGCCATTTTTTGAGGTTAGAAAAGGTGAATGAGAACAATCGAATTTCTTCAGATGGTACGTGAAGCATGAATAAGAAGCTTGGTTAAGTGGGAGCATGTCGTTTTCTGAGGAAACGCTTTACTGAATGAATTTTGCACTTGTTTGCTGGTCCTGGCAAGGGGTGAGTCTTGCTGAGGGTGCTGCCATGAGAGTTCCTGTCTTGCTCAGCCACAGCCTGTGCCCTCTGTGTTGATACTTCTCTGCCTGACACCTTGGCTGGCAAGGCAGGCTCTCCTCTCTGCGAGGGATGCTCCAACCTCCCAGAGAAGGTCAGGAAGCACAGTTTCTATATGATAGTCTGCTAAATGTGTAAATGTTTAAAAAGGAGACTTTTCTTTGTTACTAGTGAAAAAAATAAACAAAACAACTGAAAGAAAGACCCAGACAGGCACACTGCTTTGTGGAGTGGCCAAGTGTGTCTCTTGGGGCCTGTGCTATAGGGGCTGTACAAGCACAATGTGTCCCCTGAACCATGAGGAGAGCTCATCCTCTACCTAGTGTTCACTGACGAGAAAGGGTTTTAGTAAGAAAATCCTGCTCGGGCAAGGTCTGAATCAGACACCAGGCCTCGCAGGGTGCAGAGAGAGAAATGCTGGGCCCTGGTGTGTGCTGGAAAGGGAGGTGTGGGTCTGACTCCCACCCAGAGCAGGGAGGGCTGGGCACATCCCCCTTACTCAGCCTGGAGGTGTCACTTCTGTTTCTCTCTTGTCCCCCTGCTTACTTGGGTGAGCTCCAAACTCGGCGCAAGTCTGAACCCCACCAACCTCTCCTTGCTGCTCCATGGCTCCCAGGCTGCAGAAGAGGAAGAGAGCGCAGTGCTGGGGAGGAGAGGAAGGCATCACATCTCTATTATTTATGGGAATGTTCATTTGGCTGGTGAAACACTGCTGGGATTAAGCATTAGAGAGGAAAGATGTGCTTGCTACTGAGTGAGCACATGTTGCCCTACTAACTGCCAAGGGACAGCCTTCTCTTATAACACTTTTATAATCTCTCTTTAAGCCTTGAGATCAGAAGCCAGTGTGCCTTACAACCTATTTCAGCTTAACTTCACCCACAGCACTGGTGTGTTATAGAGCCAGATCTTCACTGGGTTTAATATAGACTGGAGAATATTATTTGGTAAAAAAAAGAAGCCTCTCTGAAAAAAAAGTCACAAAAAAAAAAATATATGGAGACAGCATCAATTAACAGAAAAATAAGAGAGCAAATAAACTGGGCCAGAATAAAGTGCCCATCTAGCCCAGCAGTCTTTCTCCATCCACATTAAACAGATAGGAAAAAGTAAGAAAACAGCAATGTGATGTGTCCCTCAAATGGTCTCCCAGCTGCTATTTTCAGCTTTGGAAATTTTCTGAGTCTGACATGGTTCAGTGTACAGAGAAACTGTCAGTGGGTTGCTCTTCCGTGTACTCGACCAGACTCCCCTTGAGTTCACCAAGGGGTATTTTTAGCACCATAGTGTCCTATGGAAAGGATTTCCCCAGATCTGCTCCCTGTTGCATGGAGAAGCCCCTCCTTTTCTTTGTTTGTGTTTGTTTCTGCTAGCTTGGGTTGAAGCTTTCCTGAGACTTGGTACCAAACAAGCTAGCGAAGAACTGATCCTGTCACTCCTGCCACGTGTGATTTTGTGGACCTCAAGCATATCCCTCCTAAGTTATCTCTCTTACAAACTAAAGAGTCTTTGATCTCCTCTGTTGCTTTTCTCTAAACCGTTCCCGCTTATGGTAAGTGCTTGTTGCAATGAGAGGGGCACAACAGCACGCACAAACTATAGCTTGAACATTGCAGGGCCAGATGGGAAGAACTAACTGAAACCTCCTCTTGTTCCTCTTTCTAAATTTTTTCTTGCCCTTAAATGATTTTCTGATTCTTGTGCATGGAAGGGAAATACTTCTGGGTTTACTGGTGGCTCAGGTTTGTTGTTCTTCCCCATGATTTTCCCCATGATAGGGGAATGACCTATTAGAGAGCAGCGTA
>NW_010199363.1:0-4679 GCF_000695765.1 Mesitornis unicolor
GGACACCCAGGTCCCTTTCCCCTACGCTGCTAATCAGTCCTCTCCTGCAAACCCCTAAACCAGAGTTTTCCCCTCTAACCACACTTGTTGGTATCACATCTGCTCGGGTTTCACTCAAACTTACTTTCCAGAACAGAGAGATCTTCTGCCGCTGGGAGTCTACGTCCTGCTGCTGGTACCAGACATCCAGGACCCCCGTTGGCGCTGGTGTGGGAGGAAACGGTGAGCAGCGTTAATGGCTGTTATAAGGCAAAAATCCAAGACATTGGGTAGGTGCAGGAAGTTAAAATCTCAAGAAAATTAGAATATATTATTTAAAATGTCTGTGAAATTATGCAATATGGGATGGGACATGGTTTAGTGGCCACGGTGGGATTGGGTTGACAGTTGCAGTTGATGATATTAGAGGGCTTTTCCAACCTTCATGATTCTATGAACCAGATGAATTAGCTGGGGGAGAAAAAATTATGCTCACTTATGAACAGTGCTTGCATAAATCAAATTTTGTAGCAGGTCAGACTCAGAGAAACAGGAAAAAACATAATTCTTATTGAAAAATTATAATCTTGAATTTGCCAAAGGCCAAACTCATGTAGAGCTTCAGCTCCTTCTAAGAAGGGCAATCATGATGTACCCAGAGCTTCTCACATGCCACCTCCCCCTGCTGCCACTTAATCTGAGAACAGAAAATGCTTGTTGATGAGCTGAGAAGATTCTTACAGCACCGACTGGGGAGAGGGGCGATGACCACAAAACACGGGGTGCAACAAGGAGGTTGAGAAAGCTGTTGAGAGGAAGATGGAGGAGGAACAGTTCACACCTTCTGCATCAATCAATGCTCCTTACAGAAACTGATGCTGTCAGTAGTGGTAAATAGCGTGAGTAAGAATGACACTGGCCCTAAGAGCTTATAGTAATTCACAAAAAAAAAGAACAATGAAAGCCAAGGAGGAGATGAAAGAAAGGGATGCCAAAGCAGCCGACGCATCCTGGTTGAAACTCGAACTTCTGAGAAGCTTGGCTGAAAGATGAACAACTTCTTCTCTCATAAGAACTGAAAGTTTTGCAGCCATGTGAGTTTGTGCAGCTCGGAGTGAGGACAGGCAGGTATGTGATTACAGGCAACTGCCTGATAGGATTGCCCTCAGATTGGTGCCATGTGTCCCTGGACTCTGCTGTGCCATTCTCCGGGGCAGAAATGCTCTTTCCTTGCCTAACTCTTGGTGGGATCATAGAATAATTTGGTTTGAAGAGACCTTTAAGATCGAGTCCAACCATCACCTGTCCACCACTAAACCATGTCTCTGAGCACCTCATCTCCCCATCTTTTAAATCCCTCCAGGGATGGTGTCTCTGGTTCTGCTCTGCTGGAGCCACCCAGGTCTCCAGTAGTTCCACGAGTGGTGGATTGGGCACATGGGGAGGCTCCCAGTGAAATAACTCTTCCACTTGGGAAAAAGTTACTTGGCAAAATTAAACTGTTTCGTTAAAACTTGCTAGCATCAGTGGAAATGAGAGATCAGGCAATTTCCCAGCCAATTCAGCCAGCTCCTTTGCAAATCATTGGGCAAGCTCAGGGACATGCCACCAAAATTGGGATTCATTAGCACCAAAGGGTCATGTGGCAGTTGTTCTGAGTTTGGGATTGTGGCAGGAATTCAGTAAAATGCTGAGATATGAACCAATATGGATATTTTTTCCCTCCCCGGCTAAGCTACAGGACTCTGTCTTTTCCAGATGTGCCATGACGTGGCTGCAGGCAACGTGGGAAAAACTCCCCCAATATCAACAAAATGCATCCTTCAGACCTTCTCAGTGAACTCCTGAAATTCCTGTTTTGCAAGGAATGTGAATGGATTCAATTTTTGTCCAATAAAAAAACGATCCTTTTATCCAAGTTTACTTCCCCATTGGATCTGCATCTGGATCTAGAGGGACTCAACAACCCAACGAGAAAGAACCCCACCACATTTTGGCTTTGATAGTCGAAGTCTCCACTCAGATGCGTTGTTTTACCTGCTTCTGGAGTTCGGGTTCGGTGCATCCCCCAGTTACTCCACAGTCCTCGTGCAGGGTGGATTTTACAGCTAACCTGAAACTCGTAGGTTGTGTGAGGCTCCAGACCAGAAAGGTTGCATTTCTCATCGTCAAAGTGTTCAACCTTTAATGAAGATAAAGGAGATATAACCTCAAACCCGTGAGGAAATGAAGACCGAAGGCAGCAACAGGCTAAATCACTAAAGGCCCAGCCAAAACACATCTTTAAAAAGCAACAGGGAAAACCCTGAGCTGAGGCAACTTTAATAACTCGAAGAATGATGCAGTGACTCATCAGGCTTGTGGGTCTTCAGAGAAAAATCCCTCATTTCATTACATCAAGATAACAAATTTTCTGCTCACCTGTTTTACTCAGCTTCAAGCCATACATTCATTTATTTAAACAGAAGCAAAGATTTCCAATCAGCATTAGGGAAGGCACAAATATTTGGAACCAAGAGCTACAATGAGCAGATATGCCCGTATTTCATTAAAATGGTAGGTCAAAAATAAGCACTGATTCTACAGTGGACAGTATGGACACTTGACATAAGGGGAATGATTCATGCACATGCTTTTTTCCCAGGATTGGTATTTTACCTTCGTTCAGGTTTACATCAATGATAATTTTTGACCAGTGGGCAATAGTTTTTCTTAAATATAATGTTAGAGAGCAGAAAGAAGCCAACCTGGACAAACCGAATCTAGTTTTTCTAATTCTAAATTTCTAATAATGAAAAAATAATAATTAAAGCAACCTCCAAGGGTGATTATTCCCTTTTCTCTTCAGAAGAGGATTACCATGCTCCAGGCATGCCCGGTCAATGGACGATATCTCAGCCTGCAGTGCCGTGTTTGTGCTTCACTGTGCCAAAAAAAGGTGCAGTTGGGCGCAGAAGAATTATTGTCAAATTCCACTGAAAAGTTGGGAGGATGTGGTTTCACTAGCGGCAAAAAACAGAAACAAGCAGACAGCACTCAGATACACAGCACAACTTGAAACTGGGGGGTTACATGGGAAATAGAGTTACTGGTTAGGCTGGATGGGTGCTTTTTTGTGGGAGGTTTAGGCAAGAAAGTACTCAAAATGCTTTAAAGTCTTTTTAAAGGGCTGGGACTGACTGAAAGACGATAAATAACACGTTTACCTATGTCGATTAAAGTGAACACAAATGGCTGTGAGAAAGCACTTCCGAGCTCGTTGGAGGCGACAACCACAGTGGTGTAAGTTGAGTCAAAATTCAGCTTGCTCAGAACCAGTGAACCAAGCCTCTTATTTTGGCCTTCTTCTGAAATACAGGAGACATCTGTCCCATTCGATAGCCTGGAAATGAAAGTAAGTGCCTCATTGATGCTCTGCTGTCCACCAAAAAAATGGGGTGCACTGGGGCATTGCTTGTGTCCCCGCATGGTTGTGCCAATTGGGGTCCTTGCAGGTTGGAGGACTACTGCACTGAAAGCCAGGTAGGGCATCAACTCCTTGAAAAATCTGCTTTATCCGCTTAAATACAGTGGTTGTAGTAAATACCCATCTAGCTCAATTGAGAGTAAAGACATTATATTGGGTTTTGGGTCAAATTGTAGACAAAGGGAATACTTTTGGATTTCCACTGAGCTGCAAGTAAGAGAGTAGGTTCCTTTTAATAGTGTAATGGTTACCTAATATTGGTTACCTAATAAATATTGGTTACCTAATATTTTTCTATAAATGACCATAGGTATTATGGGAGGAGATGATAGATCATTTTGTTATTTTTTTTACATAGGTTAGTTATTAAAAATTAATTTATCTGCAGTCTAATGGTCAGACTGCATGACTTCAAACAAAACTTTTAAGTCTCAATCTGTCATTCAACCCATCACCTTGGGTAACTCATTGAGCTTCTCTGAGTATTTTCTTCCACCTGAATCAGATTGTATCACGTTACTTCAGGCTGACCTTTTGTATTTTGTTAATATACTGTGTTTACAACACTTGCAGGACGACTCATCCCCACTTCCTTACTCTTCTGCAAATTACCTGTTCTCCTTCTGCTTGAAGAGCAGTGAGAGGTTTCTACGAGGTATTAAGAAAGTTGCTGCTATCTTGGCCAACAGAAACAGGTGAAGAAGGAGAAGGTGGTGGAGAAGAGTGAGCCTTACAGGTCAAGGAGATGGTCAACATGCAGCACTTCAGCAACTAATGTGGAGTGGTTCAGCCCACCCAGTGGTTTGCAAAGGCCAAAATAAATTCATTCTACCAATTTTTTTTTTTCTGGAAGAGAGGTTTTTAATAGGGTTTCTCCTATGCACAGTGATTCCCAAAATCCAAGCTCTCCTAATGCCCCTTGTTGGGCTCCTGGAAGCCTTTGCTCTTTCCCCATGGTTTGCTGCAGAAGCGTCCATGCTCTTTTCCAGGGGAGGCTTGGCCAAACCGAGGAGAACAAAAATACAGGTTGGGTCTAAAACGGGAAGCAAAAATATCCCATTTCCCTGCAAAGTCCCTCTGTGTCTCCTTAGTTAAATTCCAAGACCATTGCAGGTTTTCTGGTGTGGGCACTGCTAACCCCAGGACCACTACAAAGAGGATGTCCACCATGGGACCTGTTGTGTGCTTTGATAAGGATAAATCTTCAACAGATGGTATAAAAATCAGGTTAATA
>NW_010199364.1:0-281 GCF_000695765.1 Mesitornis unicolor
CTTGGTGTCCTCAGCAAACTTGCTGATAGTGAAATCAGAAATGGGAAGGAGATGTGGGCACATCACTCAGGAACTCCAAAACCTGCTTTTCCTCTTTAACTCGGACACAACTGACAAAAAAATACGTCAAATATTTGCCATTTTAAGTGGTCTGAATGGCAGAGAGTTTTTGCAGCTGGACAGACACATCGTGTATTATATTATTCCCCTGTGATTATTCCCCCTGTACTCGGCACTGGTGAGGCCGCACCTCGAGTGCTGTGTTCAGTTCTGGGCCCCTC
>NW_010199364.1:586-2452 GCF_000695765.1 Mesitornis unicolor
TGCCCAGGGAGGTGGTGGAGTCACCATCCCTGGATGTATTTAAAGAGCGGGTAGATGAGGTACTTAAGGATATGGTTTAGTGGGCAGACAGGAGCAGTTGGACATGATGATCTCAGAGGGCTTTTCCACCCGAGTGATTCTGTGATTCTGTGTAGAGAACCACCCTGGGCAGACAGATAAACACATGTAACTGTGCCACAGGCCAATTCACCCATTAAACTCTTCATTGACACCTACCCACCTCCCAGACTTGCTTCCTACCAGAGAGGATGGAAGCGGGAGAACACGACTATTTCCAAAAGTCATCTGTTTTCTTCAAAATGTCCCTCCCTGCCAGAGCACGGCTGAGTCAGGACAAGCAGGGAGGTGACAGCACAGATTTCTGCTCCCAAAATTCCTTTCCCAGTTCCTAAATAGAGCCTGGCATCTTAATGAGAAACACAGCAACGCTCTTCAGGTTTTCAAACTTACCCTGCTTTGCAAGCACCTATAGAGCGTATTTACAATAGTATTTACTTTTCCCCTCTCCGTTTAATTAAAAGCACTCCGGGTTTGCCAGGATTCCTTCAGCTCCCCTAGACACTAAAAGCAAAATGAATGAATTTACAGCACGAGGCAAAGTTGTCGACGGTGAATTTGGAAACAGGAGCAGAACCCGAGCATAAATTCACCCCCAAACTTACAAAAACCATAACTAAAAGTAACTTTTTCCTCGAGCTGATATTTAAAATTGCTCTGATGGAGCTGCAGAAGCCAAGATAATTTAGTGGCAGCCTCTCTGAAGGTTATTACATGTTAGATAGGGCCCTGGCCCAAATCCTCACTACTCCAACTGTGTTTCTGAGACGCTGTCTCACTGCAGGCAAATCTTTAGCGCAATTAATGGGCCTCTACTTTCCCCTTCTTCTGTTAAACCACCCCCTATAAATTTCCTATGCTTCCTGCTCAGATTAGCAATGGCTATTTGTGCGAATGCAAATGAAGGGGTTTCTGGCACGCCGGTTTCTCACACCGGGCTCACCATTTCGGCTGGGACGTCAGCGCCGTCGCCAACCCATTCCTCCCTCGCCAGGGGACACGGTTTGCATGATGCATTCCCTCCTGGCTGCGGCAGGAACAGTTTTCAAACATATATCAGGGAATATAAACCCCGCACAGCATTTGATTGGTTGCCATGTTTTAGGGAAACTATGAATAACAGAGCTGTGGCTGGTGAGGCTGCTGGGAATCTCAATTTCCAGCCATTTTTAGCACTTTTAAAGGCACAAATCAACAGAGCTATTTGGCAGCTCAACAATACACGTGCTTCTGGAAGAGGCAGATATTTATACCAACAAAACCACTCTCACCACACACAGCCCGTTTGGGGTTTTTTTTCTAAAGTAACTTATTAAAGCTCCAGACATATTGAAAACCTGATGTTCTCTTTGCTTTTCCACGTGTGACCACTTGGGTTTAAATCTAAATCATCAGAGATCAGGTAAAGAGCATTTCTCCTGGCCGCTGAGGTACAGTTCAGCTTTACATGAAAAAGCTGTGATGCGCTGCATTTAACCAAAGCTCTGCTATGTGTTTAACTGATTTTTTTTATCATTTCTATCACATTTAACACCACTTCCCTTTTTTCCCAGCAAACAGATGATGATCGACTGGAGATGTCCAGTAACAAACAGGTTTTGCCTCTTCCTGCACCCGTTATTTTGTTTCGTGCATACATTTCTTTCATTTCCTCCCCTTGCAAACAAGCAGTAAAGTAGTCACAGCCTCAACCCTATCAAGGATTACAGGAATTTTCAGCTTCATCACAGTTCAACAAATTGATGCCAGTTCAACATAAGCTGGGGGAAGTGCTGATCTGCTAGAAGG
>NW_010199365.1:0-4963 GCF_000695765.1 Mesitornis unicolor
CGGGGGAGCGAGCGCAGCCGCTGCGAGTCGGGCGAGGGGGGAACGTAAGCGCGGCCGCGGGCAAGGAAACAGCGGGCACGTCACGGGTCCGCCCGCGATGCCCGTCTGAAGGCCAGGTCAGGGATGCTTCGGGCTCTTTAAACGGGAAATTTATACACAGAGAGATGATTGTTAAAGCCTCTAACTTTTCTTCTTCACAACAGATTTCACTTCTGTTTTTGCTCTCTATATAATCTCTACAAATACTTGTTTTCCAGATATTCGGATACACCCATCCATATTTCAGTGTTTTACCTCGTGTACGGCCGTTAGAGCTGTCCCTTCCTTCCTGTCTCTTTTGTAACATTATCTGATCTTTATGGCCCCATGACTCGGCACAAACAACAGCCGATGTCACTACTAAGGATCTTCCTTCTAATTGTTTCTAAGATGTCATGTGTGACTTGTTTAATCTTTTAAATAGAGTCTATAGTGTTAGGTTAGCTCCAGAACTTCAAAATATGCTACTTAACAAATACAGAGGGAACAAGTTGAACGTTTCCTTTGAATATGACAACTACAGTTGTCCTGGACAGTTATTAACCAACAGTAATCCACAAATAATGCACATCTATCTGTAAGTATGCAAGTTTGTTATGTATAACTACATATAAATGATACATGGTGTATACTATAAATGGTTCAATAGTATAATAACTGAAAGTTATTAGTCTCTAATTCATTATGGAAGTCACCTATAAAGCAATTTCCATTCCAGAAACATTTGGCCAGTACTCTTTGGGAGTTGGAGACCCAGTTGAAATGTCTCCTTGCTGCTGAAGTGAACAATGCAGACTGCTCTGCTTTTTTTTCCTACAGGCATTAATGGATCCTTAACTTTGCCCTGCCTGTGCAAAGCCTTACAAACTAATACACTGGTTTTGTTCGCCTTTATTGTAGAAAAGACAAATTCTGCACCCAGGAACTTACCACGGTCAAATAGGCTTGGACAGGGAAACGGTTTTACCATTGTCTGGACAATTACAAGAAAATGTATGCTTCTCAATGACTCAACAAATCCAGAATACCTTGTTGCTTGAACAGCTAGTGGAGCAGAGCAGAGCTGGGGCTGTTGCCTTGGTTCTGGCTGGTGACACCAAACAGCATTGCAGTCCCATGAGCCACAAGGCCTGAATCTGTTCATGGGTTCCTCATCCATTTTCTCTGGCTCTGTCTATGGAAATCAGCTTGGAAGTTGAAGATACTGTATTTTAGAGAAAAATTTCAATCTATTTTTTACATATGCTTTTAAAGCTATGGAATTTTAAATAACTGACTTCCTCAATGAACAAGTGCAATCAAAACAAATCATACACACTAAAAACAACTAAAATTATTTTAAATATTTCCCTTAACCCACACTGCCTAGTGATACAGCATACTTCTATCAGCCTTAGTCTCTTTCCACATGATCTACATACTCTTAATTAAAATGATAGCTGCTTATCTGTCTGTACATCTTGAATAAATCTTTCTGAGTTGCGTTGCATGAGTTCCTGTTTTTCATGGCCTGCCACTCCTCTGCAACACAAAAACCAAAGTGTGTGCTTATCCCTTGACTGCACGGTCTTTTCTTTTTTCCAGACCATTGGTTTATAAAATGAACAAAATTGGTCCTAATACTGATCTCCACTAAGTGTAGCACTCCACTAAACACTTTCCTCTTTCCCAAGCCACTACTCACTTACAAAAACCTCTGTCTTTGATGTCTCAGATGTTAATTTATCTATTCACATACCTCAGTTACTATAAAGTATCAAAATTACAGACCTTGCAGATTATTCTTTTGTGTTTTGCTCTCTCAACAGTTTTCCTAAATGTTAGGGAAATTATGTCTGTGGACCCAATTTACCTTGTTACTGCATAGCAATGATTTGTTAAACATAATCAAATTTTTGTGGCTGCCTTTAACTGTAATATTCCAGGTGTCTCCACTGGGGCCTCATATAAAAACAAATGGAGTAGGAAAAAAAATTAAACGGGAAGATCACTCTGTGCACTCATTTACCAACAGAGCCTCAGTGTTTCTCCTATGCAGAAAATTTGAAAAAAAACCAAAACAATCAAACAACGAAAAAACCAAACCAGCAAACAACACCACCTCTTGCATCTAGACAGAAACATGCAGGCATATGAATCCATGCATACTCCTTATTTTCACACACAGAATCACTCGGTTGGAAAAGCCCTCTGAGATCATCATGTCCAACCGTTCCTGTCTACCCCCTAAACCATATCCTTAAGTACCTCATCTGCCCACTCTTTAAATACATCCAGGGATGGTGGCTCCACCACAGAGTCCTTTTCTTTAGGAATCCATACTCTGGCTCAAATGATGGCAACAATATGTATCTTTACTACTCTGGAAAGGATTCTGTTCTACTCACAACACAGTTATGGTCTACCTTTACTCTCACTCCTCTTATTTTCCTTATTCTACTAGTAACTTCAGCAGTTTTTCAGTCCTATGTACCCAGCTGTTTTCCCCACAAACTGTTACTCCCTTGGGCTTCCAATGATTTCCATGTTGCATTTCCTCCCCAGTGTGTCAGAAACGGGTGCAATTACAGACTGGTCTGGGGGAGGGAGCTGAATGGGGTTCACCTCATCATTAGCACAGGCTGGTGGAGCAGTATGTGGGTTCTTGCTTCCTTCCACTGTTCCTGCCCATTCTGCAGGGCCTTAACTCATTCCTTAAATCATTATGTACATCTACCTTAGAAGACCCTATAACATAGGCTGTTAAGTGCATTGTTGTAAAACAACCTATTTAGTGAAGAGAGACGTGCTGCTTCTGATGAGTATAAAGCAGATGATCCCAGAGATCATCTTGTGTGCTTTCCTTGCATATATGCAATGTCTTAAATTTCAGAAGCTTGTACCCACCGCACTTGTACCTCTTTCCCCACACAAGGCTTAAAGTACTCCAACAAGACAGGACCTACGCTTTCCACTTCATCTTGTAGCTATGTGTACTTGTCTGTCATTCTCTCAGTCTTGCATTTGGTCACTGTGAAGCCCTCAGGGTGCTTTCCCTTGTGTTTAGCTACACGTGGGTTTGAAAAAGGAGGAGCAAATGAAAGCACTTCCTCTGCTCCCACTTCTGTTTCCCAGCTGGAGTGGCAGTGTCTCAAGGAGAGCAGAAAGCCTTGTGTGTGCTCTCTGTGGCCACCTCAGTTACACTGCAGCAGAACATGGGGCAAGAGTCAGAGCACGTTCAGAAGGGACTCCCCAGCCAATACCATGCATTATAAAATCACATCAATGAGCAAAATGTTCAGGCGTTCTGCTCTGCCTACCTTGCATTTTAGCAATATCATTTCCCATGTATGTGACCATCTGTGACCTGGCACAGTTCTTTAAGCAGTAACCAAGCAAGATTACATATACTAAGAGCAGACAGTATGCATAAGCATTCAGTAGTATCATAATGTGTATACTGTACATCTCAGGATATCCTAAGAAATTACAGCTTCTTCTATACCTCACTTCTTAACACTTAAGTTGTAAAGCAGACAGTGAGCAGTGACACGGCACCTCATGGAGTAACAACTGTGAATCATGGGTGGAAGTAAATATTTCAAACAATAAGTGAAGAATATTGATGGAAAGGTGTGCTCTGAGCTGCTGACATCCGCTAGCTATAAAGCAAAAATAAAAGCGAAATAAAGTTTGGAGAAAAATGAAAGTTCTGTTTTATATTTACTCTGTGCTCACAAAATTCCTTCTTTTTCTCCTCGAGTAGTCAGAGGCATAAAAATTCTATTACAACAAAAGAATTTGTTCCAGACCACATCAAATGTCAGAAGTGTTCCGATAGCTAAGTGCCAACACAAGATAAAGATTAATAATAGTGGCAGCAACCTCCTTTCCAAAGACTCCTGTAAAGAAAAGGGTCAGAGAATAATAGCGTAGCCACATACTTCTTGGCTGCTACCTTTTCATTTGTGTTGATTTCAGTGTAAGCCTTATCACAGATCCCTTGAATTATTGTCAAAATTCCTGTGGATTATGACATGGTATCACCACTTCAACCTTTCCCCCCCCAGGAGAAAAAAAGACTATGTCACAACACAGAAATATTGTTTTGTATTCCAAACCAGTAACACACACTTCTGCAAACGCAGCGACTATATGGACATTCCTCTCATGCGTAAAAAAATCTTTAACAGGCTGTCTTTACTCACAATGCCCTTCAACAGGTATTCCTGCTTATGTCTGCTAGTGACATGTATTGTAAACGTGTGCAACATCTTATTTTATATTAAAACAGAAACAGATTGTTTCATATAGTTGAAATAACTGCTAACAGAAGGCTTAGCCATGCTAATTTATGTTGATCAGGATCTGTGCGCATTCGCAAATCTTTGAAGAAAGGCAACTCTAACTTAAGCTGTTACGTCTAAAACCATCACATAAAGCCCAACTGGACAGAGCTGAAAAAGTAGTTGCACAAGAAAAAAGACACCGTAAAAAAAAAGTTAAATTCTTGTCAGGTTCAAAATTGAAGCAAGGTTTCACCAATTACTACACCGAGATTGAGAAGCACCCTTGCATTTCTATCAGGAACAAGAACTGATAGATAAAGATGCAACGAAAGAAGTGGTAACAAGTAAGACAAGAAGTCTTAAGTCAGCTATGAATTTAGGAGAGAAAAGTAAAAATATCCTATTTTAATTACATAATTGATCATGGAAATCTTACTTCTTCTAAGACTTTCACAAGAATTATTCCTCCCTCTCTCAATTTCTACCTTCAGTATTACCAATATAATGATGAATGCTGTCCATGGGTGGTAATGGAGTTGCACTACCAACGTGTATACATGAACATTTCCTGCACTGCGATGGTATTACCATTGGTAATTTCAAGCTCCACGAGAAAGGAGACAACAAATCAATGTTTATCAAATGGAAAAAAAAAA